>NC_064863.1:37087755-37220013 GCF_024139225.1 Suncus etruscus | reverse complement strand
TTTGAAGTTTCCCTGGTATAGGTCTTTCACTTCCCTTGTAAGGCTTATTCCTAAGTACCTAATATTTTTAGATACTATTTTAAATGGAATTTTTAATCTCTCTCTCCTCGACTCATTGTTTATGTATAGAAACGCTACTGTCTTTTGTGTATTGACTTTGTATCCAGCCACTATGCTGTATTGGTTAATTATTTCTAGGAGTTTTACTGTGGACTCTTTAGGGTTTTCGATGTATATCATAATATCATCTGCAAATATAGATAGTTTGAGTTTCTCTTTCCCAATTTGGATTCCTTTGATTCCCTTCTCTTGTCACATTGCTATTGCTAGGACTTCTAAGGTTATATTGAATAAGAGTGGAGAGAGTGGACAGCCTTGCCTAGTTCCTGACCTTAGTGGGAATGCTTCTAGCTTCTCGCCATTAAGTATAATGTTGGCTTTAGGCATTTCATAGATAGTTGTAACTATCTTGAGGAAGATTCCTTCTAATGCTATTTTGCTGAGTGTCTTTAACATGAAAGGGTGTTGGATTTTGTCAAACACTTTCTCTACATCAATTGATATGATCATGTGTTTTTTGTTTTTCTTGTTGTTGATGTGATGTATAATGTTGATTGATTTGCATATGTTGACCTACCTTGCATTCCTGGTATAAATCCCACTTGGTCATTGATGTATGATCTTTTTTGATGAAGTGCTGGATTCGGTTTGTTAAGATTTTGATGAGTATCTTTGCATCTATGTTCATTAGGGAGTCTGGTCTGTAGTTTTCTTTCCTGGTGGTATCTTTGCCCTCTTTGGGAATGAGTTTGATATTAGCCTCATAAAAGGAATTGGGGAGGATTCCTGTTTTTTCTATGGTTTGGAAAAGCCTATGGAAAAGTGGTAGTTGGTCTTCTTGGAATGTTTGGTAGAATTCACCTGTAATCCATATGGGCCTGGAATTTTGTTCTTAGAGAGTTTCTTAATTATATCTTCAATTCCTCTGAGGTGATTGGTCTGTTTAGGCTTTCTAGTTCTTCCTTTTCCAGTCTTGGAAGATGGTATTTTTCCAAGAATCTGTCAATTTCTACTGGGTTCTCTAGCCTAGCTCAGTATAGTTGTTCATCACATGATCTTATGATATGTTGTATTTCTTGGGTTTCTATTGTAATCTCTCCCTTTCATTTGTGATCCTACTGATTTGGGTGTTTTCCCCCTTTTTTTGGTGATTTTTGCCAGTGGTTTGTCTATCTTGTTTATTTTTTTTTTGAAAAACCAACACCTGGTCTCATTGATTTTTTGTATTGTTTCTTAGTTTCTATGTTGTTTATTTCTGCTCTGGTTTTTTTTTATATCTTGCCTTCTGGTTGTGGTTGGATTTCTCTGCTGCTATTGTTCTAATTCCTTGAGGTGATCATTTAAACTGTTGATTTTGTCATTTTCCTGTTTCTTGACATAGGCCTGTATTGCTATGAGTTTCCCCCTAATTACTGCTTTTGCTGTGTTCCACAAATTTTGACAAGTTGTCTCTTCATTTTCATTTGTCTCAAGGAATCTTTTTTTCTTCCTTGAGTTGTTCTTTGATCCAGCTTTTGTTGAGCAGTATGTTGTTTAATCTCCAGGTGTTAGTTTTTTCTCCATTGCTTTTTCTTGAAGTAAATTTTGGCCTCTATTGAATAGTGATCTGATAGTGTACTTCTAATGATCCTTACATTAGTGGTCTTATATAGGTTGGCTTTGTATCCTAAGACATGGTCTATTCTGGAGAAGGTTTCATGTGGGCTTGAGAAGAATGTGTATTCTGCTTTCTGGGGATGGAGGGCTCCATATAAGACTACTAGCCCTAAGATCTTCTAATTTTTCATTTTAGAGCTCCTTGTTCTCTTTGCTATTTTTCTGTTTGGTGGATCTGTCCAGTGGTGATAGTGGAAGTATTGAGGTCCCCTACTATTATCACATTTCCCTTCATGTGTTTTTCCAGGTTTGCGAGCACTTGCCTCACATATTTTGCTGACTCTACATTAGATGCATAGATATTGACCAGGGTTAGTATTTCTTGATCTAATGTTTCCCTGATCAGTAAAGTAGTGACCCTCTTTGTCTCTGATCACTTTCTTCAGGTTGATTAAAATTTTGGTCTGATATAAAGAATGGCTGTCCCTGCTCTTTTTTGTTTTCCATTGGCCTGAATAATTACTTTCCATCTTTTTATTCTAAGTCTGTCCTTATCCTGTAGTTTGTAGGTGTGTTTCTTGCAGACAGCAGGAAGTCCCAGTTTATTGTTCCTAATGCAGTTCTCTACCATGTGTCTTTTAATTAGAGAGTTTAGTCTGTTAACATTTAGGGAGATTATTGAGAGAGAGAGGACTGTTGTGCAGCAAGGTCTGGTCGGGGGTCCCTGGGTTCAGGTCCCTGGGTTCAGGCGCGGGACTTAGGCAGAGTGCGGGGGTCCGGCACCCACTTGGGGAGGTGGCTGAATGGCAGGCACTCTCACCCTGTTTGCAGCCAGGTTGGTTCGGGGGTCCCTCCACATTTTTATTCTTAAGAGAGAATAGATATAGAAAATATGGCCAAGATAACTTTGAAGAAATTTTAAATTTTAGATACCTAAGTTGCTATTCATATTAATTAGTTAAACAAGAGCTATTAAAGCAAACCTTAATAGAAGACATCATAAAAATAAAAATCAAATAAACATTATAAATGATTCAATTTAATGAAAAAGAAGAGAACACATTAGAGATTTATAAAAAATAAAAAAAAAACAAAAATTGCAAAAATGTCCTTACTATATAAGCATATATAGGTATATCAATATTCCTTGAAGAACAAGGATATGTGAAACGCTTTGCTTCACTCTGTTAGTAAAGAAGAGATAGGCTCTCAGCTAGAGGGACCACTGAAGATTTATTTTTAGGCATAAATCAATAGTTTTCTTTGATATAGGAAATACCATAGACATGAAAGCAAAAATGAGCCCTAACATAAAAATAAGGAGGAACAAGAGTGTAATACACTATGAACACTGTGTGTTTGTCATCCCTCCTGTGTGTGAGAGTGTTGAAGAGATGAGAGCTGAGCTGGTCACAGGTTAGCACCACAATGCACATGAGAATAATTTGTCTCTAATGTAATCTTAATTTATAAGGAAAATACAAATCCACATATTTTTTAAATTAAATCATCAAGAGATAGACAGTTATAAAATACTTATTGGTTAAGTTTTAGCTATGCAATGTTCCAACATCCATCACTTTACCCAGTGTATACTTACTACCACCCCCTCGTTTCCCTCCTGACCACCTCCACCCCAGCCTGTTTCCTCTTTTACCATTGCTTCTCCTTAATGACTTGCCTGCTAAATCCTACTGCCATGACCCTATATCCTTTACTGAAAAACTTGCATGATTTAATGCTGTATATTTCCAAATTTCTTTAAAGTTTAATAACATATCAGGACAATAATTAGGAAGAGTTAAATGTCTCATCATCTTAGTCAATGTTTGAAACAAAGCTATCAGTCTGGCTTTATAGTCACACAATCTGTGTAATCACACAGCATCTATGTTTGATTGAATGTTCCATTGACACTGATTTAAATTTTGTATTTTTATAAAAAAGAAACCTCACATTTCCATTTATTACCAGTAGTATATTCTATAGTTAATCTTGATGTTTGATCTTCATTTTTTTTCTTTCTCTCTTTTTTGTTTTGTTTTTGGCTATTTTTTTTTTTTGGTTTGGGGCCTCACTTGGCATTTCTGTGTACTAAGTTTTTGCCATATATGTCAGTATATATAATTGTATTTCAGCTACAGATAAAAACCAATGCTAGTTCACAGGTGCAGAGGCATTAAAAATCAGTGATTATAACTTTGATTATATATTTGTGTCATTAGGCTGGAGTACAGAAAAGAAGACAGCCCTCTGGTGTAAAGGAGTTGAAGAACACTGGTGTCAATTAAGAAAGCATTGCATATTTAGTTAAATATATAGCAATAAATAGGAATAAATCATTTAGTAATTTAACTAGAAACTTCATTAAATAAAAAATTATAAAAATACCCAAATTTTTGAAGTTACAACTGATACTTTAATTAAAGTAATTTTCATGCTAAAAATGTAAAAGACATATAAAACTTCAAATATCACTGTTGCAATTACCTATATACTCAAATATAAAGTGATCCCCCTAATTTTTACCCTAATAACTGGGAAAATTTAGTGACTTGAGTATAAGTCAAGGTAGAAAATGCAACAGCCACTGGTAAATTTCAAAAATAAATATATATACCCAAAACAATTACAATAATTGAGGAATCAGTAGGTTAAATGGTTTTCGATATTTATTGCTAAAGAAAAACTCTAAACTAGCTAAACTTTAAATAAAGTGCAGAAAACCGTAGCTTCACAGGTAATCAAGCTAAATCACAAAGGTTAAAATCCTTCAAAACTGGATTCCTCCTCCACCACATCTTCTGTACGTCCAAACAGAGCTTCAGTTGTATCTGATGTGATGGTATCAGCATAGACATTGTCGTAATCATCAAGTTCGCAGATATCAGAACTGCTATTGGTCTCATACAAAGAGCAGAATATTGTTGGTTAATTATTTCAGTAGCATTCCATTCAGCCTCCTACCTCTTCAGCTCAGCTGGGACTTGTGGACTGAGCTGAAGCACTGCCTCCTCCAGCAGATGGTGTGCTGCATGAATCAAATAACCTCTATAACCCAAGTATAAGCCAAATTCTGGTTTTTCATCACAAATTATGTTTCTTATATCTTTTAGAATTTATAAAACCACCAATATATCTGGATTCTTATTTACAAAATATTCATTTTTCAATATTTTGTTATTAGAATTTGTTTTCTGAGGGATTGGACTAGTAGTCACTAAGGCTTTATAAGAGTTTACTCTTTGTGAATTAATATAAAGATTTTCTTTTCAAATACACAATTCCAATTCTTCTAACAGCAATATCTTAAATGTTCAAGTTTTTTTATCTTTTAATACTTTATAATGCAATATCTTAAAATATTAGGAGATATATTAGGAGATACTTATGAGTCTTACTTGTAATTACTAGATGTGGCCCAGAAACAAACAAAAAAAATGGAGGGCCTGGAGAGATAGCACAGCAGTGTTTGCCTTGCAAGCAGCCGATCCAGGACCTAAGGTGGTGGTTCGAATCCCGGTGTCCCATATGGTCCCCCCATGCCTGCCGGAGCTATTTCTGAGCAGACAGCCAGGAGTAACCCCTGAGCACTGCCGGGTGTGGCCCAAAAACAAAACAAAAAAATGGAAAGAAATGTTAGTCTATACAATAGAATTTTTATATGTCAAAATAACTCTGGAACAATCAAATTACTTGATGGTCTGAACTATCTAATATCATTTTCTCTAAAAGTTATTGAACACTAAGGAATATCAAGATATTCTTCACTCACAGTAACTAAATTGAGACACAACTCAAATGTCCAGCAACAGATGATTAGTAACTTAACTATGATACACATTCACAACAAAACCCTACCTGGCTATCAGAAACTATGAAATTATACAACTTTGCTGTTTGTGAGTGCTACTTGAGAGTGTTATGTTAAGAAAGTTAGAAAGGGCCAGTCAATATAAATTTTATTAAATTTGGTATATTTGTATATATATTTGTATATTTGGTACATATATATGTATGTTATATATATATATGTTTCTTAAACAGAAGTAGTAAGGGAGCCAGAAGCAAACAAGCCTACTAACTTTTGTACAGAACTGAGTTTATCTTGGTATATATGGGTGGAGGGAGGGAGATAGAGGATGGACACTGGTGGAAGGTTTGATGTTAAAACATTTTATGCATGAAACCCTACCGTTAAAAGTATTGTAAATAGAGGCCAAAGAGGTGGTGAAAGCAGTAGGGCATTTGCCTTATGCGTTAACCTAGGATGGACCATAGTTTGATCCTTCAGCGTCCCATATAGTTTCCCAAGCCAGGAGCGATTTCTGAGTGCAGAGCCAGAAGCCTGAGCTTCACTGGGTATGGCCCAAAAACAAAAACAAACAAAAACAAGTATTGTAAATCATTTCACCTAATTTTTCAATTTTTACTCTAGTGAGACTGGCAAGGTAATTCTGTCACTTTGCTAATTTTTCAATTATTTCAATTATTTAAACTGCTATAGAGCCTACTCATGAGATGGTGATGGTCAGGAAACTATAAATTTAGCTTTTATTAATAACTATTTCTCTCTTTGAATCCATACTTTGGTTCATATTCCCCTTTCATAACATTATAATTTCTAGATATTCATTCTAATCATTGGACATATGGAAATAGCAACAAACATCAATAGGATCCCTATCATTCCAGTCAATTGTTAACAAATTGCTAAGGATCTTGAAACATATATACTTCTGGAAGATATTTATGAGCATAATAATGCACCATAAAAATTATATACTACAACAATGATTTTAAAATAAAAATTTTTATTTAGCTTACAAATCTGCAGACTATCTATGCTGTTGACTAATTTAAATTGGATTGAAATAGTGATTTAATTGTCTTAGATGGGCTAATATATATGTTTATGGCCAGTAGGAAACTGCTGATCTTGCCAAATCTCAGTTGCAAACGACCCTATTCCACTTAAAGCTCCTGTTTCTCTTAGAACCAATGAACTAGTAAATAAATGTTCTGCAGTTAGCAGTGGCAAAAAAAAAAAAAAAACAGACTAAAGTATAGATCTTTTGAAGTTTAGGCTTAGAACTGGTGTACTATTCTGTGCTCTTCTTCAATTGGCCAAAAGAAATAACATGCTGAGACACAAATTCATGCAGCAATGAAATTCAATTGTGTCTATAATGTAGTATACTATAATAAATATAATATAATAATATGATGTAATATGATATGATATAACAAATCCATTCAAGCAGCAGGAATATGGAGATAATAATGTCATAATTACCATGCTTATTTATAATAATTTATTCTTTATATTTCCTATTCCTCATTAGCACAAGAAACTATTAGAATAAGGCCATTTCACAGTGAGGATAACATCACTTAGAGATAACAAGGCTCAAAATTTACATGAACAGAATAGCAGACTTTATTTACATTTTTAATGAAGTTTAAAGGTTTAATAGTTATATAACTTAAGAATGTCAAGATATTAGATAAAACATGTCAAGCTAAATCAATCAAATATTTTAATTTAAAATATTTCATTTAATTATTCATAAATTAAATCCCTATGCACTCACATACTATTATTATTTAGAAAAGACTTCCTTGTGCATTTCCATGGGAGTATGATGAAGTCCTTTAACTTCTTTAAAGTTCCTTCCTCCATATCCATTATCTATTTTCTGGAGTACATCAAAACAATGCCTTACAACTAGAAACTACTAAATAAATATGAATTTCCCATTTTCTTCTGATAAATGGAACTACTATGGACCTTTGAAATGATTCAAATGTTTGATTTTCAGAACATTTAGCCATTCACATAATTGTACCATTTTTTAAAGTTGAAATTGCAAGTGACTCCTGATAAACTATGCTAAAGAGTATTTTAAGATATTACACAGTGAGAAGGTTAGTGTTAATAGCAAAATTCTAGATAGACTCATATAGTAAGAAAAAAATTAAAATTGTTCAGAAGTTTGGCCCTTTATATAAAGTAAATATATCTTTTAGAAAAAATATTATGAAATAGACTTGGATAAAATGACTTATTTGGAAGGATCATAAACTTCTGTGGTCCAAAACTACTATAACAATGAATTATATTTAAAATATACAATATGTTTATAGTAAGTAGAGAAATATCTAAACTATTTTTAGATAATTGATAATTATGATTATTTTTCTTTTTTCTTCCTTTCTGTTTATTTTTCCCTAGGTTATTCCACTAACAAGAAGAAAAAGATGAAGGAAGAGATGGATAAGATGAGTGCAAAATGATATAGACATAGAAGATGAAGAAAAAAAGAGGAAGAAGATGATAGTAAAGTAAACAAAAATGTAGAAAGAGGAGATAAAGAAAGAGAAGGAATATAAGAAGAGGAAGCAGAGGGGAGAGGAAGAAGAGAAACCAGAAAAAGAAGATGAGAAGAGGAAGCAAATGAACATAAAGAACAAAATATAGATGAAAGAGAAGAAAAGGTAAAAGTAAGAGATGATGAATATGTATAATATCAAGAAGTAAAAGAAAAAATGAAGAATGAGAAGAGAAGATGAAGATAAGGTGAAGAAGGAAAGGAGGTAGAGAAATGAAGAAAAGAAATAGAAAGAGGAAGAGGAGACTGAGGTAGAATTAGGATAAGAAAATGAATAGAAGCAGTAGCAGAAGAAAGAGGAGAAAAAGGAAGATGAGAAGAAAAAGAACATGATGAATAAGAAGCAGGAAATATAAGCAAAGAATAATGAGATGAAGAAGAATGAACATATTTATTTTTATTTTCTTTTTTTCTTAATTCTCTTCCAATATCTTCTTCGACTGATTATAACTGGGAATTTTGTCAATTAAATGCATTGTATATATAATAAAGTAAAAGACAAAACATCTCTTTCACCTAAATGAAATTACATTTATAGAGGTCCATTCCAGCCACAATATATAGTGCTTACAAAGCCACGCTGGAGTAGAGCATCCTGTCATAATAAATTTTGTTCCAATTATGATAAGAATATCCTTTTGTGTGAAAACTATTTGCAGCATATTTATGTCAGTGAAACATTAATGCAGCATAATTTCTCTCAAGTTCCATTCTTCAAGATATATTATTTGCCTTTATACTCCCTGTCTTTTATTCTTAGGATGCCATTCAAATTTCTATCTATGAAGGAAATAGCTACTAATATAAAAGCAAAATTTATTTTTTCTTCTGATAATCATTCACTTTTATTTAGTATCACTTTATTGAGCATTTTGATATCATCACCTTTGTGTCAAGTGGTTGGTTATTAATTTATATCATAAAGCTGTAGTACATGGAGCAATGTACTTAGTATATGGTATATAGTGATAATGAAAAAATGGTTTTGACTTCATTGACATTTCATAGCTCCATAAATATCAGGCAGGAAAAAATGTGTTTCTTTGTGGTGCTTTGAAACTTGTTTTTAGTAAAATTTATGAAAATTATAAATCAAGTTCATTTAAAAGCATGGGAATCAACTTAGCAAGTACATTCCACTATTCAATTGGTTTGTCATGATAAAAACACAATTTCTTTTTTGTTTAAAGAAAAAGTCTATAATTTCAGAGGAGAAAAACAGTTTTTCTTGATTGCTTGACATTTTCTAGCTATTATGGTATTATTTAAATAGACTTTGAATGGCATGGTTTGTACTGCTTTGTTATGTGCAGAAAAGAAACACTGAAAAACTGACACAGCTTCTCACTTAAGGTTTCAAGGTAATTATTTAAGACCTATAGCTCTCTCTGTAATAGTGGATTTCTGTGATTCGCCAACGTGAATTATAATCACATTCACCATCACCCTGCAAGACGAAGTAAGTTTTGAAAAGATCCATATTTAAAGTTTTATATGTGATACTTAATTTGCCTTTCTAAATAAATATTTTATACTGATCCTTTACCTTCAACTAGACAACTAATTGTTTCTGAAAAATCACACAATCAATTTTATATTTCACTGTATGGTAAGTGATCATAAGTAACTCTCAGGTATCAATGATACTCTGCAGATCATAAGTTATTTTCACAACATGATGATATTGGTAGTAGATGTCTTTTTTGAGACTCAAATTACTATAGAATATAAAATTAACTAGAAAGTCTGAAATAATGAGAAAAATAATGTTTTATAATTTGTATAAAATATTTGACAAGAAAAACAGGGCCCAAGTGGTGGTGCAAGCAGTAAGGTATCTGCCTTGCACTTGCTAACCTAGGATGGACTGCAATTTGATCCCTCGACGTCCCATATGGTCCCCCAAGCCAGGAGCAATCTCTGAGCAAATAGCCAGGAGTCACCCTTGAGCATCACCAAGTATGGCCCAAAAAAAAAATTTTTTTTACAAGAAAATTAAATTGAGGTAATCTTATTTAAATGGCCAGAAGGGAATTTGTCTTTTTCTATAATAGCTATCTAAAGAACTTTATAAGGTAATTCTTTATTGTCAATATTTCTTTTAAAAAATGAACTCTAATTCTTGGACAAATGTTAGCCAGTGTGAAAATTGAAGTAGGGCAAGTCTCAAATAAAACAGGTGTATACAGATCATTTAGACCCTCATTTGATTAAAACTGAAGTACAGTCTTAAACTATATATAGTTTACATATTTGTTGTTACTGCTTTACTCCTCTCACCCCTAGTGTATTACATTGAGCTATTTCAGTTTCTAATACTAAACTTCCCAAACCAGCTCTAAACTGGGAGCAGTAGCTATGTGAGAGACTAAGCTTATCACATCCTTCTTGTTGAAATGTTTTCCACAGTTTTATTTTGCCAATAGAACAAAATTCAAAGAAGTTATTAAATTAAGCATCTTTGTAGGCATCTGCAGTTTACCTTTCACCATTATTCCTATTCAAGTCCACTTCATAATATGAATGCTAAAGTTTCTACACATTATATGCAATTGACCTCTCTAAATTACAATATTCTTTTTTTTTCTTTTTGGTTTTTGGGCCACACCCGGTGACGCTGAGGGGTTATTCCTGGCTATGCGCTCCGAAATCGCTCCTAGCTTGGGGGACCATATGGTACTCTGGGTGATTAGGTTAGCACATGCAAAGCAAACTTCCAACCGCTTGCATCATGGCTCAGGTCCCACATTTTTAAAATTCTTAATAAATCATTCTCTAGTTTTAATAAGAGTTAAAACTAAAAGCTCAGGGTTATAAAGGCAAAGTATGTGGTTTTTAGTTTAATTAAAATACTTCACAGGAACTCAAGAAATTTTTTTAAGATTTCCAGATTTCTTTTTATATATGTATACATATATATACTTTTAATTACTTTATTTCTTGAAAACCACATATTGCATAATTCCTCATAATACTTTTTCTCCATATACCAATCCCACCACCAATGTAAAATTTTCTTCACAATTGTCCCAGAATTACAACTCATTCTCCATGCCCTTGGCAGGCATGAAATAATATATTTTTATTGTTTGTTTACAGGTAAGTGACAATACAATCATTAAGTACAGCAATAAAAAATTGTGAAAATTAATGTATCTTGCAATGAGGCCACTAAGTCATTTTCAGAAAGTTTGCTAAGTGAATTTTGTTAACATTCTCATTTGTTTCTGAATATTAGGTGGCCTTTAATCTACATTTATATCATTTAAAAAACTTTTTTGTTGAATCACCATGAGATACAAAGTTAAATGTTTTCAATATCTATCCTTTCAGTGTTCATTCAACACCATCTATTTCACTAGTTCCAGTACTCTCCCTACCCCTTACCTGCCTCTTCAGCAAACACTTTTCTTCTCTACTGCTCTCTTCCCCCTTTTTTCCTCTTAGGCACTGTAGTTTGCAATATGATTGCTAATAGTTCACACAACACTTTTTCCCACATTTTAATGATGAGAATAAATGAGTCTTCATCAAATAATTGGTGATTTTCTGACAAATGATATTACAGAAAAATTCCAAATCAATTATGAGAGTTTCTAAGCAATGGTATATGCCTTTGTATTGTCTACTGCATAAAATTAATTCTTTTGGAGTGAGTGAGAAATGGCTGCAGGTGGGGGTTTCCAGGCAGAGTGCTGACTGCTCTACCTGCAGAATCTCCACCGGGCTATGCTTCTTCTGAGGAACTGAGCACCGGAAGGGAGCCCTGTCCTACCCTTCTCTGTCTTTCCTGAACTCTGGAAGCTCTCCTCAGAGCCCTGGGAAGCGAACCCCAAAGAAACTACATTCGGGAGCTACCCAGCGAGCCAGTGAGTGAGTGAGAAATGGCTGCAGGTGGGGGTTTCCAGGCAGAGTGCTGACTGCTCTACCTGCAGAATCTCCACCGGGCTGTGCTTCTTCTGAGGAACTGAGCACTGGAAGGGAGCCCTGTCCTACCCTTCTCTGTCTTTCCTGAACTCTGGAAGCTCTCCTCAGAGCCCTGGGAAGCAAACCCCAAAGAAACTACATTCGGGAGCTACCCAGCGAGCCAGTGAGTGAGTGAGAAATGGCTGCATGTGGGGGTTTCCAGGCAGAGTGCTGATTGCTCTACCTGCAGACTCTACACCGGGCTGTGCTTCTTCTGAGGTAACTGAGCACCGGAAGGGAGCCCTGTCCTACTCTTTTCTGTCTTTCCTGAACTCTGGAAGCTCTCCTCAGAGGCCTGGGAAGCTAACTCCAAAGAAACTACATTCGGGAGCTACCAAGCGAGCCAGTGAGTGAGTGAGAAATGGCTGCAGGTGGGGGTTTCCAGGCAGAGTGCTGACTGCTCTACCTGCAGAGTCTCCACCGGGCTGTGCTTCTTCTGAGGAACTGAGCACCAGAAGGGAGCCCTGTCCTACCCTTCTCTGTCTTTCCTGAACTCTGGAAGCTCTCCTCAGAGCCCTGGGAAGCGAACCCCAAAGAAACTACATTTGGAAGCTACCCAGCGAACCAGAAACTGAGCACCTGAAGGGAGCCCTGTCCTACTCTTCTCTGTCTTTCCTGAACTCTGGAAGCTCTCCTCAGAGCCCTGGGAAGCAAACCCCAAAGAAACTACATTCGGGAGCTACCCAGCGAGCCAGTGAGTTAGTAAGAAATGGCTGGATGTGGGGGTCTCCAGGCAGAGTGCTGATTGCTCTACCTGCAGAGTCTCCACCCGGCTGTGCTTCTTCTGAGGAAACTGAGCACCGGAAGGGAGCCCTGTCCTACCCTTCTCTGTCTGTCCTGAACTCTGGAAGCTCTCCTCAGAGCCCTGGGAAGCGAACCCCAAAGAAACTGCATTCGGAAGCTACCCAGCGAGCCAGTGACTCTCCTCAGAGTCCTGGGAAGTGAACCCCAAAAATACAGCATTCTGAAGCTGCCCAGTGAGCGAGTGAAAACTACGCCTGACCAGTGGGGCCCGACTGTGAAAAACTGTGAGTGCTGCCTGTGTGTGTCTCTCTGCTATCCTGTTGCGTAAACCTCCTGAGAGTGGGCTGAAAAGAGGCTCCAGAAGGCACTTAGCTCCACTTCGCTACGCAGCCGTGTGATCTTTCTAAAAAAAGAACACCATCACAAGAAGAAAAAAAAACACACTAAGAACTTTACTGGATCACAGAAGCAAGAATTTCTCTCCAGACTGTCTTCTCTGCTGCGTGCTTGGGCCTAAGATTTGATCCTGTGTGAGGCTTCATCCACGGAGGACTCCCCTACCTTGGAGGCAAGTCGGCCCATCCAGAAAGGGCAGAGCCAGAGAAGTGTGTTGCCTGCATCATATAACCAATGAATACCACCACAACACGTAGAAAAACCCACAATACAAGTGTGACAATGGGGAAACAACGCAGGCCAGCATCAGACATAGAGAATGAAGATGACAATTCTGATGACCAGTTAACGACCAACCAACTAATCAATCTCTCAGATAAGGACTTTAGAGTAGCAATATGGAATATACTCAAAGAACTCAAAGAAACCATGAACAGAATAGAACAGAACACTAATAAAAATCAAGAAAATATGAAGACAGAAATCACAAAACTCCAAACTGAAATAACATGTCAAATAACAGGCCTGAAAAAAATCAGTAAACGAAGTGAATGACAAAATGGATAAGCTCTGGGACAGGGTATCAGAAGCTGAGAATAGACTTGGTGCTGTGGAAGATGAGATACATAACAATTCCATACAACAGGAGAGATTGGAAAAAAAACTTAAAACAAATGAACAGACAATGGAAAAATTAGTCAAAGAATGGGAACAGATGAAAATAGAGGTCTATGATAAGATCAACAGAAACAACTTAAGAATCATTGGAGTCCCAGAGACCCAGGAAGAAAATTTCCAGGAAGAATCAACGGTCAAGAACATCATTAAAGAGAAACTCCCAGAGCTAAAGAATATATGTGATCAAATCCTGCATGCTCGAAGAGTACCAACCAAAAGAGACCCAAGAAAAACCACCCCAAGACACATCCTAGTCACAATGACAAATCCCACAGATAGAGACAGAATTCTGAAAACAGCAAGATCAAAAGGGGAAATTACATTCAAGCAAGCATCCTTGAGATTTACAGCAGACCTGTCACCAGAAACACTCAATGCCAGAAAGCAGTGGTGGGATATTGTGACAAGACTGAATGAAATGAATGCTTCACCTAGAATACTGTACCCAGCAAAACTCACTTTCCGGTTTGACGGAAGAATACATGGTTTCACAGACAAAAAACAGCTCAGAAACTTTACAGACTCAAAACCAGTCTTAAGAGAAAAACTGAAAGACCTAATCTAAGACAAGACTGACCAAAAGACACACCAAATTTCGATATAAAGATGGCATTAAATCCCAGGACAATTCTTTCTCTCAACGTCAATGGACTAAATGCACCAGTTAAGAGACACAGAGTGGCTCAATGGATCAAAAAACTCAATCCAACCTTCTGCTGCCTACAAGAAACGCACCTGAATAGTCAGAACAAACAGACTCAAAATAAAAGGCTGAAGAAAAGATATCCAAGCAAACAACACCCATAAAAAAGCTGGAGTGGCCATACTAATATCAGATAATGCAAACTTTATACTCAGGAAGGTTGTAAGGGACAAAGATGGATATTTTATATTAATCAAGGGGTATGTAGAGCAGGAAGAAATAACTCTCCTAAACATATATGCACCAAATGAGGGGCCAGCAAAATATTTAAAACAACTGTTGACAAATCTGAAAAACAATATCAATAACAACACAATAATTGTGGGGGACCTCAACACTGCTTTGTCAACACTGGATAGGTCAACCAGACTGAAACCCAACAAGAATATACTAGACCTGAGGAGAGAAATGGAAGAAAGAGGCCTAGTGGATATATATAGGACACTCCATCCCCAGAAACCTGGATACACATTCTTCTCCAATGTACATGGGACATTCTCCAGGATAGACTACATGCTGGCACATAAAACATACCTCCATAATATCAAGAGGATAGAAATTTTGCAGACTACCTTCGCTGACCACAAGGCTCTGAAATTATTTGTGAATTCCAAAGGGACGCAGAAGAAAAACTTTAACACCTGGAAGTTAAACAGCCTCATACTCAATAACCAGTGGGTCCGAGATGAAATCAAGAAGGAAATCAAAAGGTTCCAGGAAACAAATGACAATAAAGACACAAACTATCAGAACTTATGGGACACAGCAAAAGCAGTACTGAGAGGAAAATTTAGAGCTTTGCAAGCACACATCAGGAAGGAAGAAGGAGCTTACCTGAGTAGCTTAATGACACAGCTAATAGAACTAGAAAGTACTCAACAAAAGGACCCAAAAATAGGAAGACAGAAGGAAATAACAAAGCTGAGAGCAGAAATCAACGAAGTGGAAACCCAAAAAACAATCTGAAAGATCAACGAAAGCAGAAGTTGGTTCTTCGAAAAAATAAACAAGTTTGATAGACCACTGGCAAACCTAACAAAGAAAGAGAGAGAGAGAAACTTGATAACTCGTATTAGGAATGAAAAAGGAGAGATCACTACTGATATGACAGAGATTCAAAGGGTAATCAGAAACTACTTTGAAAAACTCTATGCCACTAAAAATGAGAACCTGGAAGAAATGGATAAATTCTTGGACTCTTATAATCTTCCACGGTTGAAAGAAGAGGATGTAGCATATCTAAACACCCCATCACCATTGATGAAATAAAAATGGTAATCAAAAGTCTGCCCAAAAACAAAAGCCCACGCCCAGATGGATTCACTAATGAATTCTATCAAACTTTCCAAGAGGAACTACTACCAATCCTGGCAAGACTCTTTCATGAAATTGAACAAGTGGAAACACTCCCAAATAGCTTTTATGAAGCCAACATCACCCTGATACCTAAACCAGACAGAGATGCTACGAAAAAAGAAAATTACAGACCAATATCGCTGATGAATGCAGATGCAAAGATCCTCAACAAAATCCTGGCAAATAGGATTCAATACCTCATTAAGAAGATCATCCACTACGATCAAGTAGGTTTCATCCCAGGAATGCAAGGATGGTTTAACATCCGTAAATCTATCAACATAATACACAACATCAACAACAAGAAAAATAAAAACCACATGATTATATCAATAGATGCAGAGAAAGCATTTGACAAGGTCCAACACCCATTCTTGATCAAAACTCTCAGCAAGATGGGAATGGAAGGAACCTTTCTCAATATAGTTAAGGCCATCTACCACAAGCCAGTGGCAAATATTATCCTCAATGGAGAAAAATTAAAGCCTTCCCTCTAAATTCTGGCACAAGACAAGGCTGTCCTCTCTCACCACTCCTATTCAACATAGCACTGGAAGTACTTGCTATAGCGATTAGGCAAGAAAAAGATATCAAGGGAATCCAGATAGGAAAGGAAGAAATCAAGCTCTCACTGTTTGCAGATGACATGATGCTCTACTTAGAAAACCCTAAAGACTCTACCAAAAAGCTTCTAGAAACAATAGACTCATATAGCAAGGTGGCAGGCTACAAAATTAACACACAAAAATCAATGGCCTTTCTATACACCAATAGTAATAAGGAAGAAATAGACATTAAGAAAACAACCCCATTCACAATAGTGCCACACAAACTCAAATATCTTGGAATCAACTTGACTAAAAATGTGAAAGACCTATACAAAGAAAACTATAAAACTCTGCTCCAAGAAATAAGAGAGGACACGCGGAAATGGAAACACATACCCTGCTCATGGATTGGCAGGATTAACATCATCAAAATGGCAATACTCCCCAAGGCGTTATACAGATTCAACGCTATCCCTCTAAAGATACCTATGACATTCTTCAAAGAGGTAGATCAGGCACTTTTGAAATTTGTTTGGAACAATAAACACCTTTGAATAGCTAAAGCAATCATTGGGAAAAAGAATATGGGAGGAATTACTTTCCCCAACTTTAAACTTTACTACAAAGCAATAGTTATCAAAACAGCATGGTATTGGAATAAGGACAGACCCTCAGATCAGTGGAATAGGCTTGAATACTCAGAAAATGTTCCCCAGACATACAATCACCTAATTTTTGATAAAGGAGCAGGAAATCCTAAATGGAGCAAGGAAAGCCTCTTCAACAAGTGGTGTTGGCACAACTGGCTAGCCACTTGCAAAAAATTGAACTTTGACCCCCAGCTAACATCATGTACGAAGGTAAAATCCAAATGGATTAAAGACCTCGATATCCGACCCCAAACCATAAGATATATAGAACAACCCATAGGCAAAACTCTCCAGGACATTGAGACTTCAGGCATCTTCAAGGAGGGAACTGCACTCTCCAAGCAAGTGAAAACAGAGATTAACAGATGGGAATATATTAAGTTGAGAAGCTTCTGCACCTCAAAGGAAATAGTGCCCAGGATTCAAGAGCCACCCACTGAGTGGGAGAATCTATTCACCCAATACCCATCAGACAAAGGGCTAATCTCCAAAATATACAAGGCACTGACAGAAATTTACAAGAAAAAAACATCTAATCTCATCAAAAAATGGGGAGAAGAAATGAACAGACACTTTGACAAAGAAGAAATACAAATGGTCAAAAGACACATGAAGAAATGCTCCACATCACTAATCATCAGAGAGATGCAAATCAAAACAACAATGAGATACCACCTCACACCACAGAGAATGGCACACATCACAAAGAATGAGAACAAACAGTGCTGGCGGGGATGTGGAGAGAAAGGAACCCTTATCCACTGCTGGTGGGAATGCCGTCTAGTTCAACCTTTATGGAAAGCAATATGGAGATTCCTCCAAAAACTGGAAATTGAGCTCCCATACGATCCAGCTATACCACTCCTAGGAATATACCCTAAGAACACAAAAATACAATACAAAAATCCCTTCCTTACACCTATATTCATTGCAGCACTATTTACCATAGCAAGACTCTGGAAACAACCAAGATGCCCTTCAACAGACGAATGGCTAAAGAAACTGTGGTACATATACACAATGGAATATTATGCAGCTGTCAGGAGAGATGAAGTCATGAAATTTTCCTATACATGGATGTACACGGAATCTATTATGCTGAGTGAAATAAGTCAGAGAGAGAGAGAAAAACGCAGAATGGTCTCACTCATCTATGGGTTTTAAGAAAAATGAAAGACATTCTTGCAATAATAAATTTCAGACACAAAAGAGAAAAGAGCTGGAAGTTTCAGCTCACCTCAGGAAGCTCACCACAAAGAGTAATGAGTTTAGTTAGGGAAATAACTACATTTTGAACTGTCCTAATATTGAGAATGTATGAGGGAAATGTAGAGCCTGTTTAGGGTACAGGCGGGGGTTGGGTGGGGAGGAGGGAGATTTGGGACTTGGGTGATGGGAATGTTGCACTGGTGATGGGTGGTGTTCCTTTTATGACTGAAACCCAAACACAATCATGTATGTAATCAAGGTGTTTAAATAAAAAAAAAAAAGGAGATGTTCAAAATACTCACAAAGCAAAAAGAAAATGATTTTAAATAGAGGTGAGAAATAAGATATACTCAAAAAAATTAATTCTTTTTTAATTCTACTTATAAATTAAAAAATTATATATGATTAGACTTCCAGCACACAATACCTTCAAATTCTTTTTATTACCAATTTTATTTAGTCTTCATGAATTAAAAAGTTATTTATGACTGGTTTAGATACTAATTGCTTTACTAGTGCCCACTTTCCTCTACCAATAAGCACCCCCCCCCCATTTGCCCTCCTGATCATCTATCTGTTCCCAATGAGATGTACTTTTTCAAATAACTTTTGGCACTGTGCTTGACAGTACTGTTACTTAAAGTGTATCCTGAGTAACAATTTACTACCTTTCTACTCCCCTGCCTCTTCCCAGTTGAACACTTCCTCCGCCACAGTTGTAGCCCCTACCACATCCTATTCCCACACTCACCCAATTGACATATTTCCTACTAAATACCACTTCTTTTGTTCTTTGTTAACATTGTCTTTGACCTTTGTTATTCTACTACTTTTATTCCTATGTTCCACATATGAGAGAGATTATTCTGTGTTGGCCTCTCTCCCTCTGACTAACTTTACTATTCTAATACTGTTCAGTTTTATCTACATAACTGCATTTGCACAATTTTCTAAAATATAAAAATCTTATCATCTAGCCATATGGTACCAAGCTATCTCTCCAGGTTTCTGTGTTTATGCTTTTTGATAGCACTACAACGTTGGTCAGACTGCACTTCTTTTTATTATTTCTTTTATAAATCTTGATTTAAGTACCATGATTACAAGCATGTTTGTAGTTGGGTTTCAAGTCATAAACAGAATACCCCTCTTCACTAGTGCAGCATTCCTACCACCAATGCCCCCCACATCCCCCACCCCTGCCTGTATTCGAGACAGGCATTCTACTTCCCTTATTCTTTAGCATTGTCATGCTAGCTGTTAGTGTAGTTATTTCCCTTATTCATGTATGAGTTTTAAGCAAATTAAAAGACATCACTGTAACAAGGTCCAGAGAAAATAGAGTTATGGGCTGGAAGGGCTGGGAGGACAGGCTCACAATTTGAAGCTCAACACAAAGAGTGGTGAACACTGTTAGGGAAATAACTAGACTCAAATTTCAAAATGGAATTATTTTATGTATTCCCAGATTAGTTTTTCTTCAGAAAAAAAGTATTTTGTAATGCTAAGAATTGAGATCAGAATCTTCTCCATGTAAATCATGTGCTCTATCATTGAACTACATTACTGGTTTTAGGAAAATTTTTGATTGCTCCATTTTCTTAAATACCAAGCAAAGGCTCTTCTCTAACATTAAAAAAGTGAAGATAATTTCATTATAATATAGTGTAAGTTCCTATAATTTGTAATCACATCATTATTTGTTGACCATTTCCCTTCTTAATAACTATTTTTTATTACATAAGGTTTAAATTGTTTTTACTAGCCTAATAGTACATATCTTTATAGAATTAAATATTATCTATTCAAAGAATTGTTCAAAGTAAATTGAGTAAACAGATGGGTATTTACTTTACAATTATTGTATACTACAACTACACAAAACTATTTAATATAATACAGGTATTTACTTTGCACTATAGGAAAAACTGAACCAGTCAAAACATGCCAGACCTTTACATATATTGATTTAATATTTATTTTCAATGGTTCTCACACACTATATGGAGATAGTAGTTGTAACTCAAAATTTGTGTTGCATACGAAGTTTAATCTAAAACTCAAGGAACTACCTAAGAACAAAACCAGACATCAGAGGTTGAATATAACTTTCTTAGAAAAGGAATATGCTTAAAATATCCCATGATTTTAATTTATAGGGATATATTATAAAATATATATTATCATTATACTCTGAATAATCTGTGAAGTCAAGTAGAGCATTTGAGGTAGGAATTTGTAATTATATGTAGTATTAAAAATATCTCTTCAAATTCTCAATGAATACCAGAAAAAGAGAGAGGAGGATTCTTTTCTGGAGGTTAGAATAGCAGTGGCTGGACCAATCACCAGTGAAGGACTGTTGTTCCCTAAAAGTTAATGACCCCACGATCAGCAGACCTAGCATTCCAACACTCTATCAGGGTGCTGAAGCTGAGTAATGTGGTAAACATTTATGTGAGTATTCATATGAAAGCCATCTGTGAAACTTTTAGAAAATAGCTAGAGGACATGTTGACTGCTGCTAATATCCTTCATTCTAGCTCACAGGAAAGATGACTTGGTAGTTTGGATATTTAGAGTTACTTATGATGATATGTGCTAGTCATAAGCTGGTCTAGCCGGAGAACATTTGGGTTATAGAAACCTCATTAGTTATTTAACACAAGCTGTATAAACTTCTATTTCATTTTTATAATCCAAACTGAAGAGATGAAAATTCTATTTTAGTGATTTTTCTCCCCCTGAGGGGGTCTCCTGATTTAGAAAGAAGCTTTTGCAAATGCAATTTAACAAGAATATCTTAAACTCAATGAAGTCATTTTACCCTAAATAAATTAGTAATATATGTGTAGCTAATGCTTATTTTATCAACAGAATTTCAGCTTATGAGTGAGCTGCTCAATTTAATAAAACTAATAAATTCTAGGAACAAAATTTTAAAAGTTGTTAGTCAATTCTGTCAGAAAGTAAATTGGTGTTTGTTCCTGAAATCCCATAAATGATAAAGTAACTGAATTATATCTATCAATATATTGCAAATTTTACAGGAAAACAAATGAAGGGGAAAATATGAAACCATGTATCCTACACTTTTATCAGATAGAGTAGTTCTTTGTGGATAAGGGAATAGCGGTGCAAGAAAGTGAGGGAACTGGGGGGAATAAGAATTATATGTAACATCCCAGAGCTGCCTCTGTGTCTGCTCAATGGCCAGTTCTGTAGACTCATTTTATTTTCAACAGAAACATAAACCAAACTGTGGGAAAACAATGGGTACATGGGACTCATAGCTGACAATTGGACACTCTCAAGATTAGAGACTGGCTAAGTCCTTGCCCTGACCGAGCTTCAGTAGTTGTGCCCACAACACACAATTGCCACCATGTCAATGGCCTGATTTCACTGCTTTATCAAAGATCTCTGCAGAGAGACCTAACGAATCAAAACTCCAGATATGCCAGTAGTTGGACAGTTGGACTAAGGTCTCCAAGGCTTTGTTAAAGTGAGTGCAGGCAGCCTCTCTGTGTGTCTTTCTCTCTGTGTCTGTGTCTGTCCCTCTCTGTCTCTGTCTCTCTGTCTCTGTCTCTGTCTCTGTCTCTCTCTCTCTCTCTCTCTCTCTCTCACACACACACACACACACACACACACACACACACACACACTGAGTTATTTCATACTTCTGAAAGCCCTGAAAATCCACAACAGCCATGTCTCTCCAGAACTTTGAATTCCTCCAATTTTTTTTAATACAGACATTCTTTCTAGGAAAACTTGTGGTAATACCAAATTAGATATCAAAGCAGTATAGAAGCCTCTGCAGGCCAGAGAGATAGCATGGCAGGTAAGGCGTTTTTCTTGCATGCAGCTGAGCTGCATTTGATTCTTGGCATCCCAAATGGTCCCCAGAGACTGCCAAGAGTAATTTCTGAATGTAGAACCATGAGTAACTCCTGAGAGTTGCTGAATGTGGCCCCAAACAAAACAAACAAAAAGAATTCTCCTACAATTAATAAACAAAACTAATAATAATGCAACAAATAGTTTAGTAAGTCTCAGAAATGACTTAATAACATAATCGTAAGACATATAATTTTCATCAATATTCTTCTGTGCATTTTAATGAATTGGTTACTACTTAGAGTTTTAAACAGACAAAATAAAGTATTTTGTGCCTATGAAGGGACCTGCTTAAGGATTTGGTGAGAATTCAGAAGCAATGGTGGAGAAAATTTTACACTTTTGGTGGGATTAGTGTTAGAACAGGAAAATGCAGAAACAAATGTATTATAAACAACTATGTAACATGATGTTTAAATAAAGCAATACAATAAATAATTAAAGTAAAATAAGGCTGAAGATAGTGCAGCTAGTAAAGTATTTGCCTTGCATAATGCCAACACTAGTTCAATTCCAGACATCCCATTGTTTCCCTAGCACCACCAAGAGTAAATTCCTGAGAGTGCCAAGTCAGGAGTGACCCCTGAGCATCATCATTTAAAAAATAACATAAAATGTAACAAATTAATATTACTTTGACTATAAAATCTTTGAGTAAAATCTTTGTGTAAAAGGGAAGGGTAGATAAATCATAGCACATGCTGTAGTTAATGGTTATATTAATAGTTCTATCAATTGCATGCTTTTCTCTTAAGTACTTTGTTCATTAATTAATATTCTTTAACATTAAGCCAAAAAAAATCTGTGAAATGTTGTACTCCAAGTTGAAAAATGAGGCATAGCTTTTGTAGTTCCTGCCTGATTCAAGTTTAACAATTTAAAATAGTCAAAATAGTAGCCAGAGTAGAGTGATTGCCTTACACACAGCCAACCCTAGTTCAATCTGATGGGTGTGATTCCCCCCAAAAGCAATAATAAATAAGTAATTATGAAGAAGAAATGAAAAAGAGGGGAGAAAAAAGAAAGGAAGAATACAAAATGAGAAGAGGAAGGGCAAGAAGGAAGTTGGGATAAAAAGAGAAGCAAAGCATTAGAATGGAGAAAATAGAATATAGAAAAAGGAAGAGAAGTTGTAAGTTAGACTATCAAACCCATTCCCTGGTTGTGGTTTACTTTCCAACTCTGCCTATTTCTAAGGGGGAAAGCATAAAACCAGACTGTCCCTAGATCTATATCAATTCAAAGCACTATAAATTAGTTTAATGGTGAAATTACTTCTGCACACTGATTTATCTCTACTCTATGTGGTGCAGCATTGCAGTGACATGTCATCAGACCATAAATCTCCTTATTGCCCCTCAGAAGGTTCCCTTTGGATTTAACTCCTTTAGAAACTTATGCCCACTAAAAGCTTAAATCTTTACAAATACTTCCTTGTTTCAAATAAATTGATCTCTCCCCTATGATTTCAACTCCCTGAAACACTTTCTTAACAGGACATCTTTTCTCACTTCTTCTGACTTGAGATAGTTGGCAAGATGTGATCGCAAATCAATTCATAGCCATTTAGCTGAAACTGCAGTCAATCTCAGGATATAGATTTCATACCTGTTGATACATGCAGAATTCCAGACAGCATCCAGCAACAATAACATATTGACTTTTCCCCTACATAACAACATTATTCCCCTCATTAAACCCTACACTGAAATATATAATTATATATTACATACCTGTTCATGTCACAACAGTTTCAATTGCTATAACAAGCTCTAGATGGAGCTTTCTAAGGAGTTACTATAGAACTCTAATAGTTGAGGAAATAAATTCTCCCATTTATCAAAAAACTCATGAATAAACCTCCTCTGTTTTGCATACAATTAATAATAATCATAAAATAATAGGTGAAAGGCCTTAGGGAAAGTTACTGTGGATTCTATATTCTTTGCTATCTCCCTCTAAATTTAACTTTCTGCTTGGGTCAAAGCCTTTTCAGCAAAACCTTACCTTGCTCTATATGGCCTCTGTGATTTCTATTTTAAAAGAGAACAAGGATATTCTGAACATAGGCATACTTTGGGAAGTACTATGAAAATGTTTTGATTCTGAGTTCCTCTTATACTACTGGAATTTCCATCATCAGGAATTTTCAATTTTTTAATTTTAAACCACTGTATTTTTCATGGTAGCCATAGTTGATTTTTTATTTTGTCTGTTCACATTCTTTGAGTATGTTTTCCATTGTCTGATCATTTGATTTATGATTCTTTTCCAATCTCTTTGGCTGTATGGAATTGTTTTGCATCTCATCTTTAGCTCATTGATTCTGTCCTCAACTGTTGTTACTCTGTTGAAGAGGATTTCTGTTGAGGTTTTCATTTCATCTACTGAACTTTTCAGTCCTATTATAGCAGTCTGGAGTTTTCTGATTTCTATCTTTGTGGTCTGTTAAGCTTGATCTCTTCTTTTTGAGTTCTGTGAACATCTTCTATATTTCTTCTCTAAACTTCTTAGCTGAGAGGCTAACAAGGTGGTTGGCACTTTTTGGGTCATCTTTATTTTCTATGCATGGTGTGGACTGCATTGTTTCCCCATTGTCACTCTTGAAGTGTGATGTTTTCTTCTTGTTGTATTAGGGTTAACTGACTAGAAGATGATGAGGCACTGGGGATCCTCTGGCTCCTCTCTTTGTGGGTGAGACCAGCTCACTTCCTCAGGTGCTTCTGGACAGGGTTGGTCCCCAAACTGGCAGCCACAGGTCTTGGACAGCAGCTACATTCATTGAAAAGCATGCAGTGGAGACCAGCTATAGTTGTTTTTAAATTGACTATTTTCTTTTCTCTATCTCTTTCACACAATAAAAAAAGATCAGTATTCCTCATATTCATAATTATCTTACTCAAATTTTTATAGTCATTAATGCATGTAATTTTCTTATGTAAATCAAAATTTAAAATATATTGAGTATCACATCTTAACTTTAGCTCACCTATTCAATGATTACAGTATGGTATTTCCCCAGCCTAGCAAAGTTCCCATTTACCTACTGATTGTCAAAAGTTAACATCTCCTTAGTATTTACTATTACTTAGCATTCTGAAGTATTTGCAACCATTTTATCTTCTTTCCTCTCTATTCTTTTGTTTCCATAGTAGCATGTACATTTCCATCAATGTTCTTTTTTTCTAATCTAGATTTTTAATGTTATCACTGATATTTTAATTATCTTTATTTAAACACCGTGATTACAAATATGATTATAGTTGTATGATTACAGTCATGTAAAGAACACCCCCCTTCACCAGTGCAACATTCCTACCACCAATTTCCCAGATCTCCCTCCTCCCCACCCCACTCCACACCTGTACTCGAGACAGGCTTTCTACCTCCCTCATTCATTCACATTGTTATGATAGTTTTCAGTGTAGTCATCTCTCCACTGCACTGATCACTCTATATGATGAGCTTCATGTTATGAGCTGCACCTACCAGCCCTCACATCTCTTGTCTATGAGATACTGTTAAAAATGTCTTTCATTTTTCTTAAAGCCCATAGATGAGTGAAACCATTCTGCGTCTTTCTCTCTCCCTCTGACTTACTTCACTCAGCATAACAGATTCCATGTACATCCATGTACAGAAAAATTTCATAACTTTATCTCTCCTGACGGCTGCATAGTATTCCATTGTGTATATGTACCACAGTTTCTTTAGCCACTCATCTGTTGAAGGGCATCATGGTTGTTTTCAGAGTCTGGCTATTGTAAATAGCGCTGCAATGAATATAGGTGTAAGGAAGGGATTTTTGTATAGTATATTTGTGTTCCTCGGGTATATTCTTAGGAGTGGTATAGCTGGATTGTATAGAAGCGCAATTTCCAGTTTGTGAAGGAATCTCCATATTGCTTTCCATAAAGGTTGTACTAGACGGCATTCCCACCAGTATTGAAAAAGAGTTCCGTTCTCTCCACATCCCCACCAGCACTGCTTGTTTTCCTTTTTCGTGATGTGTGCCAATCTCAGTGGCGTGAGGTGGTACCTCATAGTAGTTTTGATTTGCATCTCCCTGACGATTAGTGATGTTGAGCATCTTTTCATGTGCATTTTGGCCATTTGCCTTTCTTCTTTTTCAAAGTGTCTGTTCATTTCTTCTCCCCATTTTTTGATGGGGTTAGTTGTTTTTTTCTTGTATAGTTCTGTCAGTACCTTGTAAATTTTGGATATTAGTCCTTCATCTAATGAGTATTGGGTGAATAATTTCTCCCACTCAGTGGGTGGCCTTTGTATTCTGGGCACTATTTTCTTTGAGATGCAGAAGCTGCTCAGCTTAATATAGTCCCATCTTTTTATCTCTGCTTCCAGTTGTTTGGAAAGTGCTGTCTCCTCCTTAAAGATGACTTTAGTCTCAATGTCCTGGAGTGTTTCACCTACATATTGTTCTATATACCTTATAGTTTCAGATCTGATATCAAGGTCTTTAATCCATTTGGATTTTATCTTTGTACATGGTGTTAGCTGGGGGTCTGAGTTCGCTTTTTTGCTAGGGGCTAAACAGTTGTGCCAACACCACTTGTTGAATAGGCTTTCCATGCTCTATTTAGGATTTCTTGCTCCTTTATCAAAAACTAGGTGGTTAAATGTCTGAGGAACATTCTCTGAGTACTCAAGCCTATTCCACTGATCTGAGGGTCTGTCTTTATTTCAATACCATGCTGTTTTTATAACTATTGCTTTGTAATACAGCTTAAAATTGGGCAAAGTAATGCCTCCCATATTCCTTTTCCCAAGGAGTGCTTTAGCTATTTGAGGTTGTTTATTGTTCCAGATGAATTTCAGAGTGTTTGATCCACTTCTTGGAAGAATGTCATGGGTATCTTTAGAGGAATCACGTTAAATCTGTACAATGCTTTTGGAATTATTGCCATTTTAATGATGTTCATCCTGCCAATCCACGAGCAAGGTATGCGTTTCCATTTCCGCATGTCCTCTCTTATTTCTTGGTGCAGTGTTTTATAGTTTTCTTTGTATAGATCACTCACATCTTTAGTCAGGTTGACTCCAAGATATTTGAGTTTGTGTGGCAATAATGTGAATGGGATTATTCTCTTAATGTCCATTTCTTCCCTATCATTATTAGTGTAAAAAAGGCCATTAATTTTTTTGTGTTAATTTTTTAGCCTGCCACATTGCTATATAAATCTATTATTTCTAGAAGCTTTTTGGTAGAGTCTTTAGGGTTTTCTAAGTAGAGTATCATGTCATCTGCAAACAGTTAGAGCTTGACTTCTTCCTTTTCTATCTGGATTCCTTTGATATCTTTTTCTTTTCTAATTGCTATAGCCAGTAATTCCAGTACTATGTTGAATAGAAGTGGTGAGAGAGGACAGCCTTGTCTTGTGCCAGAATTTAGAGGGAATGCTTTTAATTTTTCTCCATTGAGGATAATATTTGCCACTGGCTTGTGATAGATGGCCTTAACTATATTGAGAAAGGTTCATTTTATTCCTATCTTGCTGAGAGTTTTCATCAAGAATGGGTGTTGAATCTTATCAAATGCTTTTTCTGAATCTATTGATATGACCATGTGATTTTTATTTTTCTTGTTGTTTATGTTGTGTATTATGTTGATAGATTTACGGATGTTAAACCAGCCTTGCATTCCTAGGATGAAACCTACTTGATCAAAGTGAATGATCTTCTTGATGAGGCACTGGATCCTGTTCGACAGGATTTTGTTGAGGATTTTTGCATCTGTGTTCCTCATGGATATTGGTCTGTAATTTTCTTTTTTGGCAGCATCTCTATCTAGTTTTGGTATTAAGGTGATGTTGGCTTCATAAAAACTATTTGGAAGTGTTCCTGTTTCTTCAAGTACATAAAAGAGCCTGGCCAGGATTGGTAGTAGTTCCTCTTGAAAGGTTTGAAAGAATTTATTCGTGAATCCATCAGGGCCTGGGCTTTTGTTTTTGGGAAAATTTTTGATTACGGTTTTAATTTCCTCAATAGTGATGTGGGTGTTTAGATATGCTACATCTTCTTTATTCAACCTTGGAAGTTTATATGAGTTCAAAAATTTATCCATTTCGTCCAGGTTCTCATATTTAGTGGCATAAAGTTTATCAAAGTATTCTCTGAATATTCTTTGAATCTCTGCAGTATCTGTTGTGATCTCCCCCTTTTCATTTCTAATACGCATTATCAAGTTTCTCTCTCTCTTTTGCTTTGTGAGTTTTGCCAATGGTCTATCAATCTTGTTTATTTTCTTCAAAGAACCAACTTCTGCTTTCGTTGATTTTTCGGATTGTTTTTTGGGTTTCCATTTCATTGATTTCTGCTCTCAGCTTTGTCATTTCCTTCTGTCTCCCTATTTTTAGTTTCTTTTGTTGATCATTTTCTAATTCTATAAGCTGCATAATTAAGCTATTCATGTATGCTTTTTCTTCCTTCCTGATGTGTGCTTGCAAAGCTATAAATTTTCCTCTCAGTACCACTTTTGCTGTCTCCCATAGGTTCTGGTAGTTTGTGTTTTCATGTCATTTGTTTCCAGGAAATTTTATATTTCATCTTTGATTTCATCTGGAACCACTGGATGCTCAGTAGTAGGCTGTTTAATTTCTAGGTGTTCAATTTTTTTTTCTGTGTCCCTTTGTAGTTCATATCTAACTTCAGAGCCTTGTGGTCAGCAAATGTAACCTGCAAAATTTCTATCTTTTTTATTTTATGGAGGTATGTTTTATGTGCCAGCACGTGGTCTATCCTGGAGAATGACCCATGTACATTGGAAAAGAATGTGTATCCAGGTTTCTGAGTATAGAGTGTCCTATATATATATATATATATATATATATTAGGCCTCTTCCTTCCATTACTCTTTTCAGGTCTAGTATATTTTTGTTGGCTTTCCATTTTGTTGACCTATCAAGTGTTGACAAGCCTGTGTTGAGGTCTCCCACAATTATTGTGTTAGTATTGATATCCTTTTTCAGATTTGACAACAATTATATTAAATACTTTGTTGGTCCCTCATTGGGTGCATATATGTCTAGAAGAGTGATTTTTCCTGCTGTACAAATCCCTTGATTAGTACATAATATCCATCTTTGTCCCTTACAACTATTCTGAGTATAAATTTTGTGTCATCTGATATTAATATGGCCACCCCCACTTTTTTAAGGGTGTTGTTTGCTTGAATGATTTTCCTCCAGCCTTTGATTTTGAGTCTATGTGTATTCTGACTATTCAGGTGTGTTTCTTGTAGGCAGCAGAAGGTTGGCTTCAGTTTTTTTGATGCATTTCACCACTCTGTGCCTCTTTATGGGTGCATTTAGTCCGTTGACATTGAGAGAAATAATTGTCATGGGATTTATTGTCATCTTTGTGTAGAAGTTTGGTGTGTTTTTTGTTCTGTCTTGTCTTTAGAATAGATCTTTTAGTTTTTCTTTTAAGGCTGGTTTTGTGTCTGTAAAGTTTTTGAGCTGTTGTTTATCTGTGAAACCATGCATACTTCAAACCTGAAAGTGAGTTTTGCTGGGTGCAGTATTCTTGGCAAAGCATTTATTTCATTGAGTTTTGTCACTATATCCCACCACTGCCTTCTGGCCTTGAGTGCTTCTGGTGACATGTCTGCTGTAAATTTCAAGGATGCTCCCTGGAATGTAATTTCCCTTTTTGATCTTGCTGCTTGCAATATTCTATCTTTATCTGTGGGATTCATCATTGTGACTAGGATGTGTCTTGGGGTGTTTCTCCTGGGGTCTTTTTTAGCTGGTACTCTTCAGGCATGCAGGATTTGGGCACATGTTTTCTTTAGCTCTGGTAGTTTCTCTGTGTTGATGTTCTTGACTATTGATTCTTCCTGGAGATTTTCTTCCTGGGTCTCTGGGACTCCAATGATTCTAAAGTTGTTTCTGTTGAGCTTATCATAGACTTCTATTTTCATCTGCTCATATTCTTTGAGTAACTTTTCCATTGTCTGATCCTTCAATTTAAGGCTTTTTTCCAATCTCTTCTGCTGTTTAAAGTTGTTATGCACCTCATCTTCCAGCTCACTAATTCTATCCTCAGCTTCTTTTAACCTGTTGGAAAGCTCATCCATTATGTTCTTCAATTCGTTTACTGAGTTTTTTAGACCTGTTATTTGACCCGATATTTCAGTTTGGAGTTTTCTGATTTCTATCTTCATATTCTCTTGATTTTTGTTAGTGTTCTGATTTATACTTTCTTTGAGTTCTGTGAGCAACCTCCATATTTCTTCTCTAAACTCCATTTTTGAAAGACTGCTTAGGTGGTTGGCCATTGTTGAGTCATCAGCGTTTCCATCTTCATTATCTATGGCTGAAGTTGGTCTGCATAGTTTCCCCATTGTCACACTTATGCTGTGGATTTTTCTACGTGTTGTGGTGGTATTCATTGGCTAGGTGGAGTTGCTTCACAGCCACTCTCCTCTGCTTCTACCCCTTATAGATGGGCTTAAGGGGGCCAGCAAAGTCAGCTTTATCCGCAACTTCGGCCCGGAAACACTCACCTCAGCCGAGGCATGCCTTCAGGGGATTAATGCCAGAGAAGATCAAAATTCCCAGGTCAAAGCAAGCTGGGGGAGGCCCCAAAATTTCTGCCGAGCTTAAGGGGCCCAGCAGAGTCTGTCTTATCCACAACTCCAGCCTGGAAAGACACACCTCAGCCGAGGCATGCCCTCAGGGGATTAATGCCAAGAAGATCAAAGTTCCCAGGTTGAAGCAAGCTGTGGAGGCCCCAAAATGTCTGCCGAGTCTAAGGGGCCCAGCAGTCAGCCTTACCCACAACTCTGGCCCAGAAACACTCACCTCAGCTGAGGCAAGCCTTCAGGGGATGAATGCCAGAGAAGATCAAAGTTCCCAGATTGAAGCAAGCCCAGGAAAGCCCCAAAATGTCTCTATCACTGATATTTTTAATCTAATTTCCTTTCACCATTATCATTCTGTATAGATAGGAACATATGCTCTTAGTATTGAGATTTATCTGTAACTATATAAACATGTGCTTTTTATTTGCATTTATCATAAAAGTCTACTATTAGGCATAATACATTGTCTAAAAGAATGACTAACACTTAATATAAATTTATAAAAAAAATTCTTTTTTTTCTTTTTTTTGGGGGTTTGGGGGTCACAACTGGTGATGCTTTGATTATTCCTGGCTATGAGCTCAGAAATAGCTCATAGGTTGGGAACCATATGGGACACCAGAAATTGAACCGAGGTCCTTCCTGGGTTCAATCAATATGCATGCAAAGCAAACGCCTGCCACTGTGTTATCACTCCAGCACCAAACTTATCAAATTCTCATCATTTAATCTCATATAATTTTTATCTCTCTATTCTGGATTATTTTGTAATAACCAAATAGGAACATCAGGTACAATATTGTACCAAGTTTCATAATAACAGAATTGTTTCTGATTTCACCAATGTATCAGATGAAGGTCTCTAATGTTTAGTCAAAAATGAAGTCATTTTCTTTTTGTACCTTCTTACTTCCACCCAAAAATAGTCCTGCTATTTAACTCAAATTATAAATATTTATTTAAACTTTTTCTAAAATTTATTTTCCCAAATTCTCAAATTCAAATACTTGTTCCTTAAATTTGAAAAATAAATCCTTTGAAATTCTTTTTTTTTATGGATAAGATACTTTCTTTTTTCTTTTTTTTTGTCTCTTTTTTTTTTTTTTTTGGTTTTTGGGCCACACCCTGTGATGCTCAGGGGTTACTCCTGGCTATGCGCTCAGAAGTTGCTCCTGGCTTCTTGGGGGACCATATGGGACGCCGGGGGATCGAACCGCGGTCCGTCCTAGGCTAGCGCAGGCAAGGCAGGCACCTTACCTCCAGCGCCACCGCCCGGCCCCAAGATACTTTCTATAATTATTGGATTCCTTATCCATTCATTCACCATGTCCTGTGAATTCTGTGTTTCAATATCTGTGACTGATTTGTTCTTTAATTGACTCTGTATAGTTTCAGGTCTTATTCTCTCTCCCTTTTCCTCTCTCAAAAAGGAAGGCTCATTTATTAAACTATAAGATACTATGATTTACAAAGACTTTCAAAATAAATTTTAGGTACACAAATTTTCAGCACCTATTCCATCACCAGTGTCAAATTCCTTCCACCAACACCCCCTGATTCCCTCCCTACCCACCAGCAAGACTTACTAGCATATTTATCCAAATTATTTTATTTAATCTTATGCTTATAATAGGTATATATATGACCTTTACCATTGAAGGCCTCTGCCTTTATTATCTTCCATACCTCTTCATACTTCCTCCCAAGATTTCTTACTGAACCTTGAAGGGAACTAGAGGATATTATGTTAGATGAAGTAGGTCAGAAGAAGGACAAATGCCAGATGATGCCAGTTATCTGTGGTGTATAAACTAGCAAAACAAGGGAATATGAGTTTTCAAAGAGGCGATACCTAAATTATCCTTGACCTTTAGTTATAAAATAGAGGAGTACAGGGAACAATAAGATCCAGGTCCTATTCTCATATTCCTAAAATGCAAAAGTCATTATATTAGCCTTTTAGCTTTCATTTAAAAGTCTGTGCTGCCAAATAAAATATTCATTTATAGATAGATGATAGAGAGATAGCAAAAGATAAAATATCTGCTCACTGTAGTAAATAAACAATCAGCCTCTAAATGAACAAATTTGTTGGTTAATTTTTGTTTTAATTTTAGGGACAAAGCTGGACATGCTCAGGACTTACTCTTGACTGTGCTAAGGTCATTTCTGCCAGTGCCAGCCCATTGGTGCCAACTATCAGCCCCTTGGCATGCAAAGCAAGTGCCTGCCCTCTGTATTATGTTAGTATTAAAGTGGATTTTTAGAAACTGTGGGTTGCTGAGAACTGTATAAATAATGTGTATAAAACACTCAAAATATTAAAAGTTAGAGTTTATTGTAGTTTAAGTAAATGGGCATGGGTCCTTCCCAAATAACCAGGCCTCTCTTTTAACCATATACATCACTTTTCTGGTTCCTGGCATTGGCCCATCTCATGTATGACTTCTTGATCCTGCCTAACATTGTCAGAGCATATCTGCCAGAGATGGGCCCATGTTGTTGGAGTCCATGGGGCCTTGCAGGCAAGACTCTGACAAGTATTACAGTCTTATTTATTAGAGAAGTCCAGGGGCCTATGACAAACTGTGGGCCAGGAGAGAGATAAAGAAGGAAAGAGAGCTGAATTTGGAACTATACAACCCTCTCTATTTTTATATATTTTATTTAAACACCTTGATTACATACATGATTGTGTTTGGGTTTCAGCCATGTAAAGAACACCACCCATCACCAGTGCAACGTTCCCATCACCAAATGTCCCAAATCTCCCTCCTCCCCACCCGACTCCCACCTGTACTCTAGACAGGCTTTCCATTTCCCTCATACATTCTCATTATTAGGACAGTTCAAAATGTAGTTATTTCTCTAACTAAACTCATCACTCTTTGTGGTGAGCTTGATGAGGTGAGCTGGAACTTCCAGCACTTTTCTCTTTTGTGTCTGAAAATTATTATTGCAAGAATGTCTTTCATTTTTCTTAAAACCCATAGATGAGTGAGACCTTTCTACGTTTTTCTCTCTCTCTGACTTATTTCACTCAGCATAATAAATTCCGTGTACATTCATGTACATTTCATGTGATTCTACCTCTTCCAATACCCAAAGCTCTAATTGTATTCTTACCATACTGCTTGTTTAGGAATGATTTTTCTCTGAAATAAAAGTATTCAATTCTATTTTAAAAAAAAAGTGGGCATATAGTCTGCCTAAAACTCAACTGTGAATAGCTTTGTAAATTATGGCATATTAATAAAAATAAAATACTTTAGAGTGGGCATGTAGTTTTAATTAAAACATAAAAGTGAAAATACTTGTAAAGCACAAAAATGTAAACCATAGTATGATTTTATCAAGAATTATTTGTGTGATTTTTCCAACTGCAAGAAAGGTCACCACTTGACTAATCTCTACAATTTTCAAAGCAAAGTGAAATATAAAAGAACTTATTTTTTCCATACTAAATATAATGAAGGTTGACCTTTAACCCAAATACCCAAATACTCTCTACATCATAGTCAGCTCCATTGTGAAATAATTAGAATGATATGTGATTTCACTTTGCTTAGTTGTCTCTAATATTGAGGTTTGTCTATCTAATTTAAGAGAAAACTGTAAATATTACAAATTTTGTGTAGACTGACAACAGTTTGTCAGAATAGTATCATTGTCTTGTTGTACTCTATAATAATGAACATCTATTTCTGAAGCTCTTAGATTATTGCCTAGTGTTAGAGATGTGCATCAGACATTAAATACTGTTGATTGCATAGAAATGAATCTGGTCATTAGCTCAGGATTATGAGAACCATATAATTTCTTACAGAGCACACTGGATAGAATTTAGAGAGTGAATGATCTGTGATGGCTCTTATTTATAATTGTATCTTTCATATTACCATGGGAAAATATAAGTCTGGGTCAGCTATACTTTGTAAAATGAATTTCATTGACCAATTTATGAATTTCCTAAAGTACAAATGAAGAATAACTAAACCTGGCTATTAGAGGAAACAGAATACTTTATCTGATTCTAGTAAAAGTACTAATGTGCAAAAATGTTTCTTCACTAATCCTAATGGCAAGTCGAGAAGTGCATCACAGAGCTCTTGAAACTAAGCTGGTTTTATTACCTCTGACCCAGATAGAAACTAACTTTTTATAGATGTTAAGTCATGTTTTACCATGGCATCCCCAAAGACCAAATTAAATGATGCAAAAAGCAAACACTAGTTTATCAAACTATTATAGCCTTCAAGTTATGATATAAATAAAATATTCTGAAGTCAATGGAATTGGAAAGCTAAAAGGAAACGGAATTTTTTTCCATTTCCCTCTTTGTATCTTTTAAGGAATATTGTCTGCTAAGAGGTTCTCCTCTAAGTTTCCATATTTCATGTAACTTTATGTTCCTATTCTTTCCTCTTCCACTTTCATTAGTGACTTCTTAACATTTGCCTCCCTCCAGAGATCAGGATGGTTCTGCTAAACACTACTACACAATATCCACAAAGTATGCTTTTGTTAGAATTTCTTTTCCTGAACAATCTCAGTGACATTGTTTTCTGCTAAGACACTCATGCAACAGTGAAGTCATATATAATAATAAACTTTCATGTGTCTGCATTGTTTTACTTTCAGACTTATCAGGATGAAAGGGGAGAGAAAATGGGATACACAGAGAAATTCATGAAACTTAAGAAGAAATAGCCAACATGGAGAAGCAGGTTAAATATATGGATCTGGGACCAGAGAAGTAGTACAGCACATAGGACTCTTACCTTGCATGCAGCCAAACTGGATTCCATCCCCAGCATCTCATATAGTCTACAGAACATCTCCAGGAGTAATTTCTTGGTGTACTGTAGAGCAAGGAGTGAACGCCTGAGCATTCCCAAGTGTGTCCAAAAACACAAAAAAATTAGCAATAAGTTAAAAAATTAAAATGTGATTCTATTGGAATATTTTAATAATACTGAAGTTTTTTAAACTGATGATTGTCAAACAGTAAATTTCATTTTTAGTTTTGCTTTGTTTTACTTTTACTAAAATTATATAAGTGCTACTGTGCCTATTTTAATATTCTTTGCCACTTCTAGTGAGCCTGTACATAATTCTTTTCAGACTGAAGCTGGTTTTCTATCTCTAAACTAGGAAAAGGGGTGGGTAGGAAAGGTAGCAGAGAAGAGACTTAACGATTTACCCTCACCACACCCCTTAGGGAACAAGAAGTCATGCAGAAACTTCTCAATTATGTCAGTCTCCCTCAACTGCCTTGTGAAAACAAGGTACCAAAACAGCTCACTTTTCAGTCTGCACCACTCCCTGGTTCAGAAACTGGTCTCAGTACCTTCGGGTTAAAGCATCTTTATATGGACATAGATCAATAAGCCTGCTTTTATGAGTCTCTCTCACACAAACACACATGATTCTTTCTATTCCTCAGGGTGAATGATCAACTGTTGTGTGGATGTTCTCAATTCTCAAAATCCTGACAATTCAGCTATTTCCACTAGTGATTTTTAGGTTGTCAGAAGTTTTGCTTAGAGATGTTATGTATCTAAAGAATAACTATTTGAGGGTTAATTATGCGTTATGCAATGAAGGGAAAAATTTAGAATTCGTAGAAAGAAAACAATGAAAAGGAATTCACAGATTTAAAAGGTTAGCATTCAGGGGCCAGAGAGATAGCATAGCAGTAGGGAGTTTGTCTTACACGTGGCCGACTCAGGACGGACCTGGGTTTGATTTCCAGCATCCCATATGGTTCCCTGAGCTCAGAGCCCAAAAACCAAAACTAAATGAATAAATAAAAAGGTCTCATTGAGGGCCCAAAAGATAATGCATTGAGTAGGGATTCTTGGCTTGCACGCACCTTACCCAGGTTAGATCCCCTGAGTCACACTTATAGTCCATCTGAACTTCACCAGGATTACTCCCTAGTTGGACACCAGGAGTAGGCTTTAGCTCTATTTTATTAGTATTAGTGAAGTTCCTTCTTGTTACTGGGACCTCACCCTGCAATACTCCTTAGTATATTCACAGTAACAGCAGACACATATTCATATCCATTTTGCCTTATAGGTCCTGATAATCTATAGACTTGATATAGTGGCCCTGATAGTCTTCCAGTTTTGAAAATTACCATTGCTTGCTTCAGTAAGATGACTTAGGGAATTCTTTGAAATTAGTCAATTGGAACAAAAATTTCCATGCACAGCCCTAATTTTGACAATCAAGTTCATAGGCTATCTGAAATCTTGATGTGCATTGACCTAAAGTATCTACTTCTCTGTATTGCTCTTTCTAGAGTAGTATTCCACTGCCTAATAGTGAATACACTGAATTCTATACAGAGATGCTTCTGTTTCATTTTTTTTTCAGTGATAGAGTTTATGCCTTACATATCTGAGGACCTGGTTCAATTCTAGGCATCACAAAACCAAACCAAAAACAAATTAATTCTGCACTGAAGTTATCAACACATGGAAATAATAATTACAGTGGAATAGGGGGCATATAATTAGTATAAATGTTAAGGCACCTGCCTTATATGTGACCAATATAGATTCAGTCCCTGGCATTGTATATGTAGTTGTCTCCAAACCACAGCCAGGAATGTTCTATAAGCACAGAACCAGAAATAAGACCTGAGCATAGCTAAGTGCCACTCAGAAAGTAAAACAGTAATGATAATAGTAGAATTATCATAATAACCCAATAATAAGAACAAATTTAACATAATTCATAAGGAAATAAAATAAAAGGAACTGTTTACTGCACTCAGTGTGAACTGAGCTTCTCACTTTCTACTGATAATTAAAGTTAAAAAAAATAAAAGTTCTTCAACTATCTTTAAGCCTCTGTGTTTCTGAATCCCTGAAGATTTCCTCAGAGGCCTAGGGAGCGCACCCCCCAAAAACTACGTTTTGAAGCTGCCCAGTAAGTACATTCTGGCTGTCAATTAAGCTGAGGTCTCTGGCCTGTTGAAGCTCCAACCTGCTCTGCCTTTGTTCACTCTGAGGACTTCAAAGGAAACTTCTCCTGCCTGTGCCTGTCTGCCTATGTTTCTGAATCCCTGAAGATTACCTCAGAGGCCTAGGGAGCACACCCCCAAAAAGCTGTCAACAAGAGACAGCAGAAGAACGCGGCTGCTTCGCTTCGCTTTGTGGCCGCGCACTATTTCTGACCAATGAACCCCACCACAACATGCAGGAAAAACCACACTACAAGCATGACAATGGGGAAACCTCGAAGGCAAACACCATCCACAGAGAATGAAGACAAAAGCTCAGATGACCGAATAAATTCGAAACACCTGATTAACCTCTCAGATAAGGAGTTTTGAATAGAAATATGGAAGATGTTCGTAGAAATAAAAAAAAAAGCATAGATTGATCTGAATAGAACACAAAGACAGAAATCAGAAAACTCCAAACTGAAATAACAGATCTGAAAAACATGGTTCCTCAACTGAAAAACTCAATGGATAGCCTCGCAAACAGCTTATCAGCAGCTGAGGAGAGAATCGGAATACTGGAAGATGAGATGCAGAAAAGCTCAACACAACAGTAGAAATTGGAAAAGAACCTTAAGACAAATGAACAGGCAATGGAAAAAGTACTCAAGGAATGCAAAAATAAAAGTCTTTGATAAACTCAACAAAAACAACATAAGAATCATTTGAGTCCCAAAAAACCAGGAAGGAGATCTACAGGAAGAATCAACTGTCAAAGACATCATAAAAGAGATACTCCCAGAGTTAAAGCCTACATGCAATCAAATACTGCATGCCTGAAGAATACCAGCTAAAAGAGACCCAAAGAAAAACACCCCAAGACACATCCTCGTTACAATGACAAATCCCATAGATAGGGATAGAATACTGAAAGCAGCAAGATCAAAAAGGGAAATTACATTCAAAGGAGCATCCCTAAGACTTACAGCAGACATGTCATAAGAAACTCTCAAGGCCAGAAGACAGTGGTGGGATATTGTGACAAGACTAAATGAAATGAATGCCGCACTGAGAATACTACACCCAGCCAGACTCACATTCAGGTTTGAAGGAAGAATAAATAGCTTCATAGATAAACAACAGCTCAGAAACTTCACAGATGATAAACCAGCCTTAAAGGAAAAACTGACAAGTCTACTCTAAGACAAGAGAGATCAACAAACACAGCAAACTTATCTACAAAAATGACAATAAATCATATGACAATCATCTCCCTCAATGTCAATGGACTAATTTCACAAATTAAAAGACACACAGTGGCAAAATGGGTCAAAAAGATGAATCCAACCTTCTGCTGCCTACAAGAAACACATCTCAATAGTCAGAACAAACATAGACTAAAAATCAAAGGCTGGAGGAAAATCATCCAAGCAAACAACACCCTCAAAAAAGCTGGGTGGCCATATTAATATCTGATGACACCAACTTTATACTCAGAAAAGTGGTAAGGGACAAAAATGGACACTATGTACTAATCAAGAGATATGTGCAACAGGAAGAAACCAGACTATTAAACATATATGCACCCAATGAGAGACCAGCAAAATATCTAATACAATTACTGACACATCTGAAAGAAGAAATCAATAACACAATCATTGTGGGAGACCTCAACACAGCCCTATCAACACTTGATAGGTAAACCAGACTGAAACCCAACAAAAACATACTAGCCCTGAAAAGAGTAATGGAAGAAAGAGGACTAGTAGATATATAAAGGACACTCCATCCCAAAAATACTGGAAACACATTCTTTTTCAATGTACATGGGTCATTCTCTAGAATAGACTACATACTGACACATAAAACATACCTCCATAAAATCAAGAGGATAGAAATCTTGCAGGCTACCTTTGCTGACCACAAGGCACTGAAATTAGTTATGAACTACAAAGCCACACAGAAGAAAAATTTTAACAATTGGAAATTAAACACCCTGCTACTGAAAAACCAGTGGGTCCGAAGTTAAATCAAAAAGGACATCAAAACTTTCCTGAAACAAATGATAATAAAGACACAAACTGCCAGAATCTATAGAACACAACAAAAGCGGTCCTGAGAAAAAAATTTATAGCTCTACAAGCACACAGCAGGAAGGATGAAGGGACATACTTGAGTAACTTAATGATGCAGCTCAAAAAATTAGAAAATGACCAACAAAAGGAATCAAAAATAGGGAGACAGAAGGACATAACAGAGCTGAAAGCAGAACTCAATGAATTGGAAAACCAAAAAACAATAGGAAAGATCTACGAAAGCAGAAGTTAGTTCTTTGAAAAAAATAAACAAGATGTATAGACCATTGGCAAAACTCACAAAGAGAGAGAGAGAGAGAGAAATCTGATAACCCATATTAGAAATGAAAAGGGGGGATGGGATAGATAGCACAGTGGCGTTTGCCTTACAAAGAGCCTATCCAGGACCAAAGGTGGTTGGTTTGAATCCCGGTGTCTTATATGGTCCCCTGTGCCTACCAGGAGCTATTTCTGAGCAGACAGCCAGGAGTAACCCCTGATCACTACCAGGTGTGGCCCAAAAACCAAAAACAAACAAACTAACAAACAAAAAGAATTGAAAAGGGGGAGATCGCAACAGATATTGCAGAGATCCAAAGGGTAATCAGAGACTGTTTTGAGAAACTTTATGCTACTAAACAACAGAACCTAGAAGAATGGAAAACTTCTTGGACACATAACCTTCCATAGTTAAGGAAGGAGGGTGTAGCATAGCTAAACACCCCCATCACTACTGAGGAAATAGAAACTGTAATCAAACATCTGCCGAAAAAGAAAAGCCCAGGCTTAGATGGATTTTCTAATGAATTTTTTCAAATATTTCAAGAGGAGCTACTACCAATACTAGCCAAGAACTTCTCTGAAATTGAAAAAACGGGAACACTCCCAAACAGCTTTTGTTAAGCCAACATCACCTTGATACCAAAACCAGACAGAGACGCTGCCGAAAAAGAAAATTACAGACCAATATCCCTAATGAATGTTGATGCAAAGATCTTCAACAAAATCCTGGCAAATAAGATCCAATGCATCATCAAGAAGATCATACAATACGACCAAGTAGGTTTCATCCCAGGAATGCAAGGATGGTTTAACATCCGTAAATCTATCAACATCATACACAACATCAACAACAAGAAAAATAAAAATCACATGATCATATCAGTAGACGCAAAGAAAGCATTTGATAAGGTCCAACACCCATTCTTCATCAAAACTCTCAGCAAAATGGGAATGGAAGGAACCTTTCTCAATCTAGTTGAAGCCATCTACCACAAGCCAATGGCAAATATTCTCCTCAATGGAGAAAAAATAAAAGCCTTTCCTCTATATTCTGGTACAAGACAATGCTATCCACTCTCACCACTCCTCTTCAACATAGTACTGGAAGTTCTTGCTATAGCGATCAGGCAAGAAAAAGATATCAAGGGAATCCAGATAGGAAAGGAAGAAGTCAAGCTCTCACTGTTTGCAGACGACATGATATTCTACTTAGAAAACTCTAAAGACTCTACCAAAAAGCTTCTAGAAACAATAGATTCATATAGCAGGTGGCAGGCTACAAAATCAATCTAAAGAAATCAATGGCCTTTTTATACACCAATAATGAAAGGGAAAAGAAGGAAGTCAAGAAGGAAATCCCATTCACATTAGTGCCACACAAACTCAAATATCTTGGAGTCAACTTGACAAAAGACGTGAAGGATCTCTACAAAGAAAATTATAAAGCCCTGGTCCAAGAAATAAGAGAGGACACATGGAAATGGAAATGAATACCCTGCTCAAGGATTGGCAGGATTAAAATCATTAAAATGGAAACACTCCCCAAATCATTATACAGATTTAATGTGATACCCTTAAAAATACCCATGAAATTTATTTGGAACAATAAACAACCTCGAATAGCTAAACACTACTTCGGAAAAGACATATGGGAGAAATTACTTTCCCCAACTTTAAACTGTACTACAAAGCAATAGTTATCAAAACATTATGGTATTGGAATAAAGACAGACCCTCAGATCAGTGGAATAGGCTTTCGTTCTCAGAGAACGTCCCCAGACATACAATTACCTAATTTTTGAAAAAGGAGCAAGAAATCCTAAGTGGAGCAGGGAAAACCTCTTCAACAAGTAGTGCTGGCAGAACTGATTAGCCACTTGCAAAAAAGCTAACATAGACCCCCAGTTAACGAAGTACGAAGGTAAAATCCAAATGGATTAAAGACCTTGATATCAGTCCTGATACCATAAGGTATATAGAACAACATGTCAGTAAAACACTCCATGACATTGAGACTAAAGGCATCTTCAAAGAGAAAACTGCACTTTCCAAACAAGTAGAAGCAGAGATCAACAGATGGGAATACATTAAACTGAGAAGCTTCTGTACCTCAAAAGAAACAGTGCCTAGGATACAAGAGTCACCCACCAAATGGGAGAAACTATTCACCCAACACCCTTCAGATAGAGTTAATATCCAAAATATATAGGGTACAGACAGAACTTTACAAGAAAAAAACATCTAATCCCATGAAAAAAATGGGGAGAAGAAGTGGACAAATACTTTGATAAAAAAAAGAAATACAAATGGCCAAAAGGAACATGAAAAAAATGCTCCTCATCACTAATCATCAGGGAGATGCAAATCAAAACAATGATGAGATACCACCTCACACCGCAGAGATTGGGGCACTTCACCAAATGAGAACAATCAGTGCTGGCGGGGATGTGGAGAGAAAGGAATCTTTTTTTTATTTTTATATATTTTATTTAAACACCTTGATTACATACATGATTGTGTTTGGATTTCAGTCATGTAAATGACACCACCCATCACCAGTGCAAAGTTCCCATCACCAAATGTCCCAAATCTCCCTCCTCCCCACCTGACCCCCGCCTGTACTCTAGACAGGCTTTCCATTTTTCTCATACATTCTCATTAGAACAGTTCAAAATGTAGTTATTTCTCTAACTAAACTCATCACTCTTTGTGGTGAGCTTCCTGAGGTGAGCTGAAACTTTCAACTTTTTGTCTTTTGTGGCTGAAAATTATTATTGCCAGAATGTCTTTCATTTTTCTTAAAACCCATAGATGAGTGAGACCATTCTGCATTTTTTCTCTCTCTGACTTATTTCACTCAGCATAATAGATTCCATGTACATCCATGTATAGGAAAATTTCATGACTTTATCTCTCCTGACTGCTGCATAATATAACATTGTGTATATGTACCACAGTTTCTTTAGTCATTCGTCTGTTGAAGGGCATCTTGGTTGTTTCCAGAGTCTTGCTATGGTAAATAGTGCTGCAATGAATATAGGTGTAAGGAAGGGATTTTTATATTGTATTTTTGTGTTCCTAGGGTATATTTCTAGGAGTGGTATAGCTGAATCATATGGGAGCTTGATTTCCAGTTTTTGGAGGAATCTCCATATAGCTTTCCATAAAGGTTGAACTAGATGGCATTCCCACCAGCGTGGATAAAACTTCCTTTCTCCCACATCCTCACCAACACTGTTTATTCTCATGCTTTGTAATGTGTTCCATTCTCTGTGGTGTGAGGTGGTACCTCATAGTTTTTTTGATTTGCAGCTCCCTGATGATTAGTGATGTGGAGCATTTTTTCAGGTGTCTTTTGGCCATTTGTATTTCTTCTCTGTCAAAATGTCTGTCCATTTCTTCTCCCCATTTTTTTGATGGGATTAAATGTTTTTTCTTGTATAGTTCTGTCAGTGCCTTGTACATTTTGTATATTAGCCCCTTTTCTGATGGGTATTGGGTGAATACTTTCTCCCACACAGTGGGTGGCTCTTGTATCCTGGGTGCTATTTCCTTTGAGGTGCAGAAGCTTATCAGCTTAATATATTCCCATCTGTTAATCTCTGATTTTACTTGCTTGGACAGTGCAGTTTCCTCCTTGATGATGCCTGTAGTTTCAATGTCCTGGAGTATTTTTCCTATGTGTTGGTCTATATAGTTTTGGGTCTGATATCGAGGTCTTTAATTCATTTGGATTTTACCTTCTTACATGATGTTAGATGGGGGTCTAAGTTCAATTTTTTGCAAGTGGCTAGCCAGTTGTGGCAACACCACTTGTTGAAGAGGCTTTCTTTGCTCCATTAAGAATTTCTTGCTCCTTTATCAAACATTAGTTTATTGTATGTCTGGGGAACATTTTCTAAGTATTCAAGACTATTCCACTGATATGATGTCCTGTCCTTATTCCAATACCATGCTGGTTTGATAACTATTGCTTTGTATTAAAGTTGAAAGTTGGAGAAAGTAATTCCTCCCATATTCTTTTTCCCAATGATTGCTTTAGCTATTCAAAGGTGTTTATTGTTCCAAACGAATTTCAAAAGTGTCTGATCCACTTCTTTGAAGAATGTCATGGGTATCTTTAGAGGGATCTCATTAAAGCTGTATAATGCCTTGGGGAGTATTGCCATTTTGATGATGTTAATCCTGCCAATCCATGAGCAGGATATGTGTTTCCATTTCCATGTGTCCTCTCTTATTTCTTAGAGCAGAGTTTTATTGTTTTATTTGTATAGGTTCTTCACATTTTTAGTCAACTTGATTCCAAGTTATTTGAGTTTGTGTGACACTATTGTGAATGGGGTTGTTTTCTCAATGTCCATTTCTTCCTTATTACTATTAGTGTATAGAAAGGCCATTGATATTTGTGTGTTAACTTTGCAGCCTGCCACCTTGCTATATGAGTCTATTGTTTCTAGAAGCTTTTTGGTAGAGTCTTTAGGGTTTTCCAAGTAGAGTATCATGTCATCTGTAAACAGTGAGAGCTTGACTTCTTCCTTTCCTATCTGGATTCCCTTGATATCTTTTTCTTGCCTAATCGCTATAGCGAGTACTTCCAGTGCTATGTTGAATAGGAGTGGTGAGAGAAAACAGCCTTGTCTTCTGCCAGAATTTAGAGGGAAGGCTTTTAGTTTTTCTCCATTGAGGATAATATTTGCCACTGGATGTGGTAGATGGCCTTAACTATACTGAGAAAGGTTCCTTCCATTCCCATCTTGCTGAGAGTTTTCATCAATAATGGGTGTTGAAATTGATCAAATGCTATCACTGTATCTATTGATAGGATCATGTGGTTTTTATTTTTCTTGTTGTTAATGTTGTGTATTATGTTGATAGATTTACGGATGTTAAACCATACTTGCATTCCTGGGATGAAACATACTTGATCATGTTGGATGATCTTCTTAATGAGGCATTGAATCCTATTTGCCAGGATTTTGTTGAGGATCTTTGCATCTGTATTCATCAGTGATATTGGTCTGTAATTTTCTTTTTTCGTAGCATCTCTGTCTGGTTTAGGTATTAAGGTGATGTTGGCTTCATAAAAGCTAGTTGGAAGGGTTTCTGTTTGTTCAATTTCATAAAAGAGTCTTCCCAGGATTGGTAGTAGTTCCTCTTGGAAAGTTTGAAAGAATTCAGTAGTGAATCTATCTGGGCCTGGGCTTTTGTTTTTGGGCAGTCATTTGATTACCGTTTTAATTTTATCAACGGTGATGGGGCTGTTTAGATATGGTACATCCTCTTCCTTCAACCATGGAAGATTATAAGAGTCCAAGAATTTATCCATTTCTTCCAGGTTCTCATTTTTAGTGGCATATAGTTTCTCAAAGTAGATTCTGATTACCCTTTGAATCTCTGTCATATCAGTAGTGATCTCTCCATTTTCATTCCTAAAACAAGTTATCAAGTTCCTCTCTCTCTCTTTCTTTGTTAGTTTTTCCAGTGGTCTATCGATCTTGTTTATTTTTTCAAAAAACTAACTTCTGCTTTCGTTGATCTTTCAGATTATTTTTTGGGTCTCCACTTCATTGATTTCTGTTCTCAGCTTTGTTATTTCCTTCTGTCTTCCTATTTTTGGGTCCTTTTGTTGAGCACTTTCTAGTTCTATTAGCTGTGTCATTAAGCTACTCAGGTAAGCTCCTTCTTCCTTCCTGATGTGTGCTTGCAAAGCTATAAAGTTTCCTCTCAGTACTGTTTTTGCTGTGTCCCATAAGTTCTGATAGTTTGTGTCTTTATTGTCATTTGTTTCCAGGAACCTTTTGATTTCCTCCTTGATTTCATCTCAGACCTACTGGTTATTCAGTATGAGGCTGTTTAACTTCCAGGTGTTAAAGTTTTTCTTCTGTGTCCCTTTGCAATTCACAAATAAATTCAGAGCCTTGTGGTCAGTGAAGGTAGTCTGCAAAATTTCTATCCTCCTGATATTATGGAGGTATGTTTTGTGTGCCAGCATGTAGTCTATTCTGGTGAATGTCCCATGTACATTGGAGAAGAATGATTATCCAGGTTTCTGGGGATGGAGTGTCATATATATATATATATATATCCACTAGGCCTCTTTCTTTCATTTCTCTTTTCAGGTCTAGTATATTCTTGTTAGGTTTCAGTCTGGTTGACCTATCCATTGTTGACAAAGCCTCGTTGAGGTCCCCCAAATTTATTGTGTTGTTATTGATATTATTTTTCAATTTGTCAAGAGCTGTATTAAATATTTTGCTGGCCCCTCATTCGGTTCATATATGTTTAGGAGAGTGATTTCTTCCTGCTCTACATACCCCTTGATTAATATAAAATGTGCATCTTTGTCCCTTACAACCTTCCTGAGTATAAAGTTTGCATTATCTGATATTAGTATAGCTTCTCCAGCTTTTTTATGGGTGTTGTTTGCTTAGATAATTTTTCTTCAGCCTTGTATTTTGAGTCTATGTTTATTCTGATATTCAGGTGCGTTTCTTGCTGGCAGCAGAAGGTTGGATTGAGTTTTTTGATCCATTTAGCCACTCTGTGTCTCTTAACTGGTGCATTTATTCCATTGACTTTGATAGAAAGAATTGTCCTGGGATTTATTGCCATCTTTATATCGAAATTTGGTGTGTCTTTTGGTTCATCTTGTCTTAAATTAGGTCTTTCAGTTTTTCTCTTAAGACTGGTTTTGAGTCTGTGAAGTTTCTGAGCTGTTTTTTTGTCTGTGAAACCATGTTTTCTTCTGTCAAACCGGAAAGTGAGTTTTACTGGGTACAGTATTCTAGGTGAAGCATTCATTTCATTCAGTCTTGTCACAATATCCCACCACTGCTTTCTGGCCTTGAGTGTTTCTTTTGACAGGTCTGCTGTAAATCTCAAGAATGCTTGCTTGAATGTAATTTCCTCTTTTGATCTTGCTGTTTTCAGAATTCTGTCTCTATCTATGGGATTCATCATTGTGACTAGCATGTGTCTTGGGGTATTTTTTCTGGGGTCTCTTTTGGTTGGTTCTCTTCGAGCATGCAGGATTTGATCACATATATTCTTTAGCTCTGAATGTTTCTCTTTAATGATGTTCTTGACCATTGATTCTTCCTGTAAATTTTCTTCTTGGGTCTCTGGAACTCCAATGACTCTTAAGTTGTTTCTGTAGAGCTTATCATAGATTTCTATTTTCATCTGTTCTCATTCTTTTTTTTTCCATTGTCTGTTCATTTGCTTTAAGTTTTTTTTCCCAATCTCTCCTGCTGTATGGAATTGTTATTTATCTCATCTTCCAATTCACCAAGTCTATTCTCAGCTTCTGATACCCTGTCCCAGAGCTTATCCATTTTGTCATTCACTTTTTTACTGAGTTTTTCAGGCCTGTTAGTTGACATGTTATTTCAGTTTGGTGTTTTGTGATTTCTGTCTTCATATTTTCTTGGTTCTTATTAGTGTTTTGTTCAACTCGATCCATGCTTTCTTTGAGTTCATTGAGTATCTTCCATATTGCTAGTCTAAAGTCCTTATCTGAGAGTTTGATTAGTTGGTTGGTCATTATCTGGTCATCAGAATTGTCATCTTCATTCTCTATATCTGATGCTGGCCTGTGTTGTTCCCCCATTGTGAGTTTTTTGTACGTGTTTTGGTGGTATTCTTGGCTGAATGATGCAGGCAGCCACACTCCTCTGGCTCTGCCCTTTCTGGATGAGTCTACTTGCCTCCAAGGGAGGGGAGTCCTCTGTGGATTAAGCCTCACACAGGATCAAATCTTAGGCTCGAGAACGCAGTAGAGAAGAAAGTCTGAAGAGAAATGCTGGGCTTCAGTGATCCAGCACTCTTGGGTGCACTCCCAAGTGGTTCACGCAAAGGACCATAGACAGACACACACAGCACTCACAATTTTTCAGTTGGGCTCCACTGGGCAGGCGTAGTTTTGTAGATTTTTCCAGCCTGACATCACAAACAGGGGACCTGGCTTCTGCAAAGTACTGCTTATAGCCGGTTTTCACATTATGGAGCAGTTCCTTGGCGTTCCTACCCTAGAATGGGCCTCTGGAAGAGCAAGTTTTATGGAGCCTCTTTTCGGCCCACTCCTGAGAGGTTCACATGACAGGACAGTAGATAGACACACACAGACAGCACTCACAATTTTTCCGAAAGAAAGGAATCTATCATGCTTAGTGAAATAAGTCAGAGGGAGAGAGAGAGAGAGACGCAGTCTCACTCATCTATGGGTTTTAAGAAAAATAAAAGTCATTTTTGTAAAAATCCTCAGAGACAATGAGAAGAGGGCTGGAACTACCAGCTCACTGCATGAAGCTCACCACAAAGAGTGGTGAATACACTATAGAAATAACTACACAGAAAACTACCATAATCATGTGAATTAATGAGGGAACTGGAAAGCCTGTCTGGAGTACAGGTGGGGGTGGGGTGGGATGGAGGGAGATTTGGGACATTGATGGTGGGAATGTTGAACTGGTTAAGGACGGGTTCTTTACATGACTGAAACCTAATCACAATCATTTATGTAATCAAGATGTTTAAATAAAGGAAAAAATGAAAAAAAATATCTTCAAGCCTGTATCCACTGTCTCTTAAGGACAATTACCTTAGTCCTTCAAAAGTTCATGCTTAGTGGAATAATTATTGAATAACTGCTATGCTTTAGTTTGTACTTTCCAAAATGATAAGGATGAGGTTTACTTACTGTCCATTTAGGACATGTGTGTATGTGAGGAGAGGCTGTTGTTATTTGTGTCTATAAAATATAGTATATTAAAATCCTTTAATTTTTTGCCCATTCTTTTGGAAGTTATTTTCTCTGTGCAAGGTCATATCATAGTGCCTTACTGGCAACTACCTCAAGGTCATCTCTTTTTCAAAAGAGAATTAATTCAACATGGCGTGGGTACATGACTTTTACATGATTATTAACACTAGAATAATATATAACAATAATATATACACTATATAATAAGTTTTCTTATAAGTGTTATAGATGAATACTAGAAGTAGAGTAATTATCCAACACGAGTGATTAAATAATGAGTTGGAGAAATTTCTTCAGCGATAAAATTCTAAAAACTATCACCAAGAGAAGATAATGCTCAAAGACTGAAAGTTTAAATACAATTCTTCCATATATAAACCTGTTTTAATTTTGCTCTATTTTGCCTGCCAGGCTGGGAAGTCATTTATGAAAACAAATCAGTATCTAAATGTTCAAGCATTAAATACAATGGTAAAAAAAGCCCAATCAAATAATAATTTTAGTGTTCTACTGTCGAGGCATATATGGGTAAGTAGTATGTAACAGGAAACCTTGACTCAAGCTGAATGAGAACTCAGTATCAAACTAACAGAAGACTTGGCTAGTCCAAAGGCACTAAATATATTGTCTTTAGCTTCTATAGTCCCACTGGGATACAAATTACTCTAAACACATAGTTTAATGATTATTGTTTCCCCATTCCTTCAGGGGTGCTTACAGTCATCAAATAAGTACCAAAATATATTTCAGAGATATTGTGATTTCAGCTCCAGATGACTGGAGAAAGAAGCACATAAAGGCAAATGACACCTTTATAAATATTGAAAATTCACTTTAAAATTATATTTACAGTATATATACAGTATATATAGTTTTATTATATGAAAACAAACATATACATATTAAGTATTAATAAATACTGATAATAGTTATTGAAACAGGGGCCAGAACATTGGTGCAGTGGTAGGATATTGCCTTGCATGAGACTAATTCTAGGACAGACCTTGGTTTGATCTCCCAGCTTCCCATATGGTCCCCCAAGCCAGGAGTGATTTCTGAGTGCATAGCCCAGAGTAACCCCTGAGTGTCACCGGGTGTTGCCCAAAAACCAAAAAAAAAAAAAGAGTTATTACTCAACATAAACTTGGTCATTAACCTTTAATTGTAATAAATACAATATCTTCTAAACATACTGCTTATAAATTTATTATAGAATGAGGAATGCCTGTTCCATCACTGAATGCAATGGATGTATTTCTACTCATTTTTAAGTTTTCTGTCAGTATTTTAGATCCTATGGTTTTCAAGGGATTTGAATGATCTCTATTAGTTAAAAATCAACATAAATAAAAATAAGTAACCTTTATACACTTGAGCATTTTTTAATGTTTCAATAATCATATGAAATTTTCAAGTTAATTTGTTTAAGATCACCTAAATTTTTCTGACAATTGATTCAGGATTTCCCAGGACTGTAATAGCTATAATAAATGATATGCACCAAAAGTTATTATAGCTTATGTTTCTGTTTGCTTCATTAGTGGAGATCCAAGGAGATAAAATGACCCCACTACGGTCCAATAGTTTTAAAATATTAGCAGGGTTACAGATAGATTTGGTATAAATTCTTCAATAGTCTTTCTAGAAAAGTGCAATATAAAGACTTGTAGCCTTTTAATGATAAGAAAGCTTAATAAGAATGCAGATTTCACTCCCTTCTCAGATATGCAGAATTAAAAACTCATTTTACAACATCTGTTGCTAGCCTGCATCACATTTAAATTTGATGAGTATTTAGGCATATGGATTATCTTTGGAACATAAAGTATTTTTAGGGGACTGGTGTCTATAAATTCTCAATAATATATTGAGTAACTTCAAATAGATCTTTTTATGCTGATCTATTTTTCTTGATTAAAGTTGTACTTAAAAATATAAAATTTTTATCTATATACTCATGTCTTTAAAGTGCACGTACTAGAAGAGGTATGCATTTTCAACTTTTGTTGAATTGTTTGTTTCTTCATTCCTAAAAGTCCAATCTATGAGCTATCTACATAATCCATTAAGCCTCAGTTTTGAGAGCATGTGGTCACTGCTCATAAACCCACTATTGCCACCTGCTGGCGATAAGCTGCTTTACATTTGATCTCAGGATCACTTAAATATACCGGTAATTTTGTTTGACATTCAACTTTCTTCTAAATATCTAATTTATTAAATTTCTATGACAACGCACTCAAAATTTTGTCTCTTTTTATGAGTTCCTAATGAGCAGCTAAATATTAGATATGCTGATTTATTTATTAATCTAATTAAATGTATTTATTAAATCACTGCACTCACATAAAGACCAGCTTAGTATACATTAAGAATCTTGTACTGTCCTCTTTGTAAGGATTATATTGGCAAAAAAATCATTTATGATTAGTAAAATTAGATTTAATACAAAGCTAACTTACGGGCTAGAATAGAAACCTCACATTGGATTCAACACAATACTTGAAGCCAGTTTAAGCACCTGCCTTCCTTCATCACATCCTTGTGTTTTTCTGAGAAAGACCTTTCCATTAATTTTCTTTTTTAGTTTTGGTTTTGGTTTTGGGGCCACACCCGGTGACGCTCAAGGGTTACTCCTGGGTCTGATCTCAGAAATCCTTCCTGGCTTGGGGGACCAGATGGGATACCAGTGATCGAACTGAGGTCCATTCTGGATCAGCCTCATGCAAGGCAAACACCCTACTGCTGTGCTATCGCTTGGGGCCCAACTTTTCCATTTCTTTTATAATTAGTCTTATAAAATGTAATATTACCAGGTTACAAATATCAATTTATCCTACATTGTCAAACGTTTCTTCAATCTTATTTTCTCTCAAGCACTGATTAATTTACTCCAAAAACAATGTGTACGCTTCCTCATGTTATAAGCATATAATAAAGTGAACCCCAAAACAAAGGCAACTTTTAGACAGTTTTAAAAACATTTAAAAGCTATTCCTAATTATTATTAGAAATTGATGCTATCTTTGGGAAGGCATTTATTTATTATTCTCTGATTTCCCTTTATTAGACTTAAAAATTCACTAAAAAGTTGTTTTATCACTTTTTATTCTTGATGATGAAAGTTTGTAGTAAATTTAAGAAACCCCACTAAGGATCTGATTACCCTGAATATTTCAGTTTGACATCCACCTAAAGAGGAAAGCTACATATCCTTATGTCAGAAATGTATTAAAGAAAATCTCAACATTTCATTTTTGGACATCTTAAACTGTATGGAGAGAAAATGTGACTTCAACAATAATAACACATTAGAGGGTGAATTCAAGAAGAATATTAATCCCTAAAGATGTTGAGACTTCTCAAGAACTGGAGCTAGAACACAGTGGGTAGGACATTTGTCTTGCACGTGGCTGACCTGGGTTCTATCCCCGCATTGCCTAAACTCCCCCTAGCATGCCTAGAGTTATTTCTTAGAGCAGAGCCAGGAGTAACCCCTGAGTGCTGCCAGGTGTGAACCCTGAGAAAGAGAGAGAGAGAGAATATGCAAATTCAAGTGTCTGTGCTTAAATATATGACAAATATAAAACTTCCAAAAGCACTGAGGGTAAAGGGAAATTTCTAAAAAGCTCTCAGCTAATAATTTGCATGAAATCACTTTCAATTTATTCATCATATTGAATTTACTCGCATTGATGTTTTAAAAGACATGGACTCTGAATTTGACTTATTTTCAGAAAGTTTTCTTCGTGTTTTATTTTTTCTAAGATGCACTAAGGTAAACAAGCAAGGGATACTTAATTCTAATCTATTGCATTAGAGAAGAGACATAGGACTCAGTTACACTGGAGAAAAAATGAAAATGTTTTCAAATTTTAATTGGATAGAAGAAGAGTACTGGAGGACTTAGGAGAGTAGGTTGGCCTACTTTATGGGTCATCTATATTTGCTAGTTGTTATTTTCTCCCTTCTATGGAGACAAAGATAGGAATAATATCTTTTATAGTGATTACATTTCAGAGAATACTTTTTTTAATTTTTTTTATTTTGAATTATGAGAACAAAAGATGCAAAGAAAGAGGACAAGGTAAAGTTACAGTGGAAGGACAATCAGCCGTAACATAATTCTCAGAAGTCCCCTTGCTGATATCTTAACTTTGAACTTTCAGCCAAAGAACGTTAAGATAAATAAAACAGAATCCATGTACAATTACTTTGTCCCTCAAGTCCCCAGATTGTAGCACACTATAATATTTCTTAACAGCACACAAGGCAATCTAAAGCCATAAAAATTATGTAACTCCTTAAACATTAGAGGCATAGTATTTTTACATTTTCATGTACATGCATATTAGCTTAAGTTAACCTCAAATTTTAAGTGGTTGCATTTAACCTCAAATTTTAAGTGGGTGCATTTTAAGGATTAGTCTCAAAGGAGCACAGTAAAAACGGTGTTAGAGTGGCAATTGTTATTTGCATAGTCCCACCAAAATATGAGAGGCATGGAAAGGAATAACCTTGGCCTAATTACAAAGAGATCCTACCCCTGAAGTTTCCTGGCATAAGAGCAACTCTAGGCTTCAGGCAAGTTATCATCTGATCCAAGACATTGTCCGTAGTGCAAACACACTTTTCACACAGTCTCTGTTGTTGGTATCATGGTTCTGTATTAAAAATCCTGGAATCTGCATATCCTAAATTGAAGTCATGATGTGGAGTGTCTTCTCGTTTCACCTCACCATGAAAGGGCAATGCAGGAAGCCCTGTCCTGTAAGCAAGTCGTTGTTAAGTCTTCTCATTGTTAAGGAAGTCTCTTTTCAGCAGGACGATGTCTGAGCAGTGGTAGGGTCTTCCGTGGTAGAGGATTGCTTCCAGGTGATGATATAGACAAACCTCACAGTTAAGGGGCAATACAGCAAGCCCTGTCCAGTAAGCAGGTCATTGTTTTTGTTAAGTCTTCTTAGTGTTAAGAGAAGTATTTTTTGAGTAGATCTATGTCAGAGCAGCTGTAGGGTCTTTCCTGGTAGAGGAATGCGTCCAGGTGATGTTATATACAACCTTGGATGTTTTGTAGATGTCTTCTCTAGATCAGGGGTGAATGGAGAATGCCCATTCTTCTGAGGCCTGTACCAGGTCTTTATGTCAATGTTCAGGGTGTAAGGTCTCATTGCACTACAAGATTTGTGTGTTCCCATCTCTGTTAGATAAGAACTTATTGGTATGTATAGTATTTTCCCATTTTAGTGAGCCTAAGCAAACAAGAAATAAAGCCACGTGGTGCTCTCAGATATATGGGGGAGTAAGAACATTTCCAACATTACCCATGACTTGGTTCAAACATAATCATTAAACTGAGGGATTCTTTCACACCAAATTTCATATTGAGCAGTTCACAAAGAGAAGATAAAAAACATGGGGGAGGAATCATCACTATATAAGAAAATATTCAGCAAAAGTTATAGCCATCAAAGAAAACACCAATAAAATGTTGAAGAGACATAAGTGTCCTTTTTATGCCTTTTAAAATAGTTGGGTGGGTGTTAACTCCAGGGCACCACTTTGATCTGTGACTTAGGACTCTACAGTACTTAAGTTAGAAAGGGTAAATGAGGAGTAATGATGATAGGAGATAAGGAAGTTAAAGAGAAATAAGATCTTATGAAGGGGTATGCAAAAGGGCAGAGTACAAAATGGACATTCTGCATATATAAAAACATAATTCAATGATAGTGAGTACTATTAATGTTTCTTGTGCGGGGCGATAGCCCCCGCGCGATTTTGAAAATATAGACTGGACAGAGATTACCAGTGACTTCAAGAAGCTGGGAGGCCAGAAGTTCAGGGCCCCACCCAAACCCTCCCTAAGGAGCTGAATCAGGGAATATATCTTGAGTTTTTAAAATATGTTTTCTTGAGCTGCTCACACAGGTTCAATCCTTTACATCCCATATGTTTTCCAAAGCGCTGTCAGGAGTAATTACTGAGAGCAGAGCCAGGAGTAATTCCTGACCTGCCAACTGCAGTATGGCCCTAAAGCTAAAATATAAATAAATAAAGTTTTAAAAAGGTGGATAATGTAACTGCAAAAGGCCAAGAAATTTATGTAACTTAGGAACAAAAAAGAGAATCACAGTTACAAGAGAAAGAAGGTTGGAGTCTTAGTAGAAATAAGCCTTTCTAAAGTATAATTAACTGAAAGGGGGCATGTCTCTGGTTAATGTTCAATTAGTATATGAGAAGTCTGTTAATATATCTTAAAAAATAATATTGCTTTGGGACCAGAGCAATAGTACAGTGGAAAGGGCATTTGCCTTGAACACCCAGAAAGTGTGCATTGCTCTAACACCCTACCAGGAACCTTAAACACAGAAACAGGAGTAAGCCAGATGTCCTAAAATAGCAAAACCAACATTGCTTTCTGCATTTATAAGATGTACGTATGAAGTAAAATAACCTAGATTTTCTCTATTAATAAATATTCTGAGTTACTTACAGAGAAACTATTAACCTACAACATTATTAAAACAATTGAATATTCTCACAATGAGAAAACTTAAGAAGGCATTGAAGTAAATATTAATTTGAACATGTTATTAGTGTCAAATTAGTTTTTGAAGTTCTATTCATGTAGGATTATAAGAGACTCTAACCTTTGTCATTGTATAACTTATTATTTTCTTTAAATTAAAGGCTTCTTTTATTATTAAGACAAAACAACCGTATTTACTTTGAAATTGACCTAGTTGTTACCATAAAATAATTTTATAAATAATTATGACACTTCAGTGGCATACAATACTGAATGTTCAATTTATAATGTTTTTGTAAGTTCAATTGGTCTGTACTAGATTAGCTAAAATGACTCTAAAATTTTCCACATTCATTCCCTGTCATTAGCATGCAAACCCGAGTCTTCTTAGGAGGATGGTAGAAGCATGAACTAAGTAGAAATTAGAGTAGCCTTTTAAGGACTAAACAGAACAACACTATTGCCTAGCACTGCAAAGAAAGTAATATGATTTAAACCAACAGCACTGACCAGATGTGAAAGTAACATACAGTGACGTAGTAGAGGCAAAAGAACAAGACAGGATGTAAACTGAAGATATTAATGCAATTTATCACATATTTCTCCATTAAATAGTCATTGAAAACTTAATATCTCAACAAGAAAAAAATGGTGAGAAAGCTTGTGTTTTTTTCTTCTCAATGAATGTATAAACTGAATAAAATCTTATTTTAGCAAGTTCTTCATTTTCCTTTTGTTTGGTTGTTTGTTTTGTTTTTCTTTTTGGTCACACCCAGCAGCGCTCAGAGGTTACTCCTGGCTCTACCCTCAGAAATCCCTCCTGGCAGGCTCTGGGGACCATAAGGGATGCTGAGATTCAAACCACCGACCTTCTGCATGCAAGGCAAATGCCCTACCTCCATGCTATCTCTGCGGCCCCAAGTCTTTTTGTTTTGTTTTGTTTTTGTTTTTGGGTTACACCCAGCAGCACTCAGCTCAGGGGTTACTCCTGGCTTTACGCTCAGAAATCACTCCTGGCAGGCTCGGGGGACCATATAGGATGCCGGGATTTGAACCACCATCTTCTGTATGCAAGGTAAACACCCTACCTCCATGCTATCTCTCAGCCCCAAGTTCTTCATTTTCTAAAGGAAATACAAAGTATAGACATTTGAGCAGACATAAAGAATATAATATTTTTGCAAAATGAAACATTATAAACAGTAATACAGTGGTGAGGAAATAACATGTTCAGAATGATTTTATTTGAATGGTATAAAATTATTTGAAATGCAATTAAGAGAAAATATGGAACAATACTACTTACTGAGTTAATATGTTCATATATTAATAATCCCTGGTTGTTTCTCGCTTCTCTAAATTCTCCTTTTGTTGACATATATAAACATGCAAATTTAAACATATGATGGATGACATTGAACTTCCAGTTGTAGCTATCTTTATCTTTACATTCACTGCATGATTTCTTAATTTTTTCACTAAATATTTTTAAATATTTCATGATAATATCTATAATTGAGTTTCTCATTTCAACCCATTTTGTCTTTTGTGTTCCATGTCTTAGTAAATAGCATCAACATATTCCTTAGCTAAAAAGTTTAACTTTGTGTCTGTTCCTAACTAAATTATATTTAATAAATCAAGTCTTATCAGTTCAGTCACATTGATATCCCATAATTCTATTTCATCATTTTCATCCCCTCATCATGATCTTCATTATAGCCATCCATATATTTTCTTGCAGTAGTCTCCAAATTTGCCTTTCATCTCTAATCCTTTCTGCATCTGGAAGTCCAGTCAAAACTGAGTTTAATGATTATATGATATCTTTGTTCAAGAAAAGTTCAAAGGGCCCGGAGAGATAGCACAGCAGCGTTTGCCTTGCAAGCAGCAGATCCAGGACCAAAGGTGGTTGGTTCGAATCCCGGTGTCCCATATGATCCCCCGTGCCTGCCAGGAGCTATTTCTGAGCAGACAGCCAGGAGTAACCCCTGAGCACTGCTGGGTGTGGCCCAAAAACCAAAAAAAAAAAAAAAGTTCAAAGGCATTTTCTAATTACCATAATTCTCATAATTTCTACCTAGCTCATCCCACAAATGAATTTTGAGTATCTGCCACACACCAGGGGATTTGTTTGGTCATAGAAATACTACAGTGAACAACACCTGCAAGATATCTGCTCTCATGTTGCTGATGTTAGGAAAAAGCTATTAGGATATAAGTTTTTCTATTAGAAAAAAAAAACCTTAAAATCAGTCAAAAAACAAACACAAAGAGATTGAGAAGCACAGTAAAGAATTAAATAAAAAGTAGTATGTAAGAGAGAAAGAGAAGCCAGGTGTGAAAATCTCTTATAGATCTCAAACCAGATATAATTCTACCTTTGAGAGATGATGGTAACTTTGATTTGCTCTGCCTGAAAGCATTTAAGAGGTCAGTAAAGAAGTATACATTATAAGTTAGATATATTGAATTACTGAATATACTAAGAAGTCTAATTATAGTTTGAATGTGTATGATGAAGGAGAGAAGAATGAAGATTGGTTCTGCGTGTCTGTGAAGACCTTGGAGAATGCATTGGACATTGGTTGAGATGGGGATACTGAGAAAGGAGACAATGAGAACAGAAGGTTTGGGGTCAAGTTTCATTATTATTGCCAAAAGAAAACACGAAGTAGCTGTTTTCTAGTACAGAAATTTAATTGATTGATAAATTAAGTACAGAAAATCAATATACTTTAAATAAAGTTTACACCTATTATAATAAAAACTTTTAAAATATGTTAATATTTTCCTCTTTCTGCACTAAAAAACTTGAGAGTAAGCAAAAGTTCCCTTTTTGCTGATGAGTAGGGGTGATGGAGTAGATGAAAGCTAATCTGGCAACCACTGTTCAGACCTCTTAGCAGTGAAATGCCATTTAGATTTTACTGACAATATAGGATTTTGAATTGAAGAAGAAATATTGAGGGCTTTTATAAAGCTGTACCGCAATTCGCATAAGGAATTATTCCTCAGCATATAAATGAGATCTTCTTTTCATTGATTCAATAAATCACTCGACAAATATGTATTAAGGATGTCCTGTGCCTCAGGCTCTGTTTAGTTTTGTGAAAATTCATATATGAGTAATTTGGTAGCTAAAAGAATGCAGGAAGTTATGGGGAGAAAGCAGAAGCCACTTTTATATTCCAGAATTGGTGAGAAGGGATGATAGAAAGACAATCATATCTCCAGTGCCTGTCCCTTCATTTTCTAAAAGCAAATGTCCTGTCATTACTCCACATTACAGGCAATGCCCTCAGACTATATGAACACAAAGAAATATGTGAAGAAACAAAAAAAGTCACATGTTTCTTTGAGTGGTGTGAAGGGAGCAATGTGCAGACCATTATGAGATCCCCAGAGTAGGCATGATGTCCAATCTAATATTGCAGAGTAGGGAACTGCAGGAGTAACAGCAAGGAAAAATCCATAAGTGAGTCTGAGTTGAAAGGCTCTTTTTAATTGTGCTTTGAGCACCTGATAAGAGAATGCATAGAGCTAAACTGACTGAGGGACCAGAAGAGTCTTAGTTTAAAGCAGAAATCGCCTTAATAAGAGATTTTAAACTTAGGGACAAAATGCCAAGAACCACATCATCAGTGATTTTCAAATTGGACATGCCAAACTCTACCAGGTTTATGTGGACACAGATTTTAATATTATACAGAGTCTCCATTTTTTAATTTTTTTTTTCATAAAAAGATTAACTGACAGGGACATGCTCCCATTCACAATATCCTCTTAAAAGTGTCCCATCCCAAATCTTGGTGTGCTACAGTACACTGCAAATAAAAATGTCAAACAAATATCTAGTACAAAATAAACATTCTAGAGATATATTTTATTATTAATATTGCTACCTCAGATACATAAGACTTATTATTTGTCTTTATACTTTTTCTAATGATATATATTTTTCTGTTAAAAGTTGGCCTGAGTTTATTACTTTCTTTATTCAAATATTGAGATACAAAAACACACAAACACACATGCTAGTACATTTAAGGCACTAGCCACGTACAAAGCTCACCCAGATTTGTTCCCTAGCAACATGTATGGTCCAGTTGAGCATCACCAGTAGTGATTCCTGAGCACAGAGTCAGGATAACTCCTAAGCATCACAGGTGGCATCTCTCACACAAATATACACAAAAGGTACAAATGCTATGTAAGGATGAACAGGTATGTAAAGATACCTTTAGATGATACCTTGCCTCTTCCATTGCCATGCAAGGCATAGGTTTTTGAGATACAGTTCATAAAACAGAGCCTTGGAAATTGAACAATTGAAATCCAGGTCAGCTGCGTTCAAGGCAAATGCCCTACTCACTGTGATTCTATGACCCATTATTGAATCACAAACTGAGATCTCAGTTTAATGAGGGAATTATATGGTCACTCAAAGTTTTAAGAGAAACTAGGAAAATGAGGATTATAATTGTCCTGATAAGTTTTTATCAATTAAACTAATTATCAAGAAACTGTTATATTGCAATGTGAAACAGAATACTTTCATAAAGAAGTAGCATGAGATAAACTTTTAGTGGCAATTAACTGTGACCCTTGGTCATTGTTTTCTTTTATATTTTTATTTAAATAATTGTGATTTACAAAGTTATTCATAATTGGATTTTAATTAGCTGAGCTCCTAGCCTGTAAGAAAAATAAGTTAATCATGCCATCAATTTTCAAACTATAATCTTGAAAATAACTTCAGCTTTATTCAACTTTCCTTGTTATAAATACTATGGTAATGGGGCCAGAGAGAAAGCATGGAGGTAAGGCACTTGCCTTGCATGCAGAAAGACGGTAGTTTGAATCCGGGTATTCCATATGGTCCCCTGTGCCTGCCAGGGGCAATTTCTGAGCATAGAGCCAGGAGTAACCCCTGAGCACTGCAGGGTGTGACCCAAAAACAAAAAAAAATACTATGGTAATATTAAATTCCAAATGAAATTGTCATCATTTTCTTTTGATACATCTAACAGAAAAATCAAGAACTATCCAGATGTTTCATGTTTGTCAGAAAATTCTCTAATTTTCACTTTCTAAAGCCAGTAATAACATAAACTCACATTAAAACTCTGTGATAGTAAGAGAGACACCGAATAATCTTACTCATCTGTAGGACTTAAGAAAAATAAAAGATAGTATGGTAATAATACTCAGAGTTCATAGACATGAAGTTTAAAAGGATCAGCTCATGATGTGAAGCTTACAACAAAATTGGTGAGTGCAGTTAGGAAATAACTACACCAACAACATCATGACAATGAGTGAGAAAAATAAAATGTCTTGGAGCAGGCAAGAGGTGCAGGAAACTGAGAGAGAGGGGCCTTGATGATGCTAAGGTTGTTTTGGTGAAGGGAGATGTACTTTATTATGACTAAAACCCAACTACAAACATATTTGTAACCAGAGTGCTAAATAAAAATATTATAAAAATGTGCTAGTAAAAATAATTATTCATACTTTAAATAAAACAGAAGGTTTTAAGAATGAGAAAACTTTGGTTTCACCTGTTGGAGAAAGTTTTTGTTTCTCTTTGTCATCCAAAGTGTGAAACATCACAGTAGAAAAAATGTCTAGATAAAAAATGTTAAAATAAAAATTACCATGGCTTTTAGAGTGTGAAAGATACCTTTTACATGCTAAAATAAATAAATAGATAAATAAATAAATAAATAAATAAATATATGAATATATTCTAGCCTATGTGTTTTCTGATTCAAATAGTGTGCTATGGTGGACTACTTCCTAAATTTTGTATGAAAAATTAAAATGAAAATTGCTTATCTTTCATTCTGCCAGAAATAGCAGGATACATTTCAGGAGACTTGGTAGTTAGAGCTATAGTCCTCTTTTGGTCTTAAATGGCTCATTGCTTTAACATCCTCTGCAGAATTTTGCTCAAATTGTGGGGTCCACCTGGCTAGAAAGATTATGATTCCTGCCCACATCCTGGCCATATAGCCTGCAGCCAGTGATACTCTTATTGTGCTTCAGGACTTTCCCATGGGTAAGACCAGGGTTACTGCTGAAAGCACATCTTTTCTCCCTCATATTTTCCTCAATTAAAACATTTACATGTATAATATACCCTGAATCATCATCACCTGTGAACATGCTGCAGCACAAATATGAATGAGCTCCTTTGCATTATAGAAATACTATATCTTGGAATATTAGTGAGGATCAAAGAAAAATGTCCTCTGACTTTCTTCACTGTGGTACAATTTAATAGTGGCAGCTCCTAATATTCTAGATGTTACTTTACACTTGGTATCATAAGTTCATTTTCATTTGTTTAGTCTGTTAACAGTCAAGAATTATTTGCTTGCAAATCTGTCCAATTACTCTCTCAGTCCAAAATGGATTGAATCCTGAATCTCTGATATAGTCATTTAGCTCCCTCTAGTATTCAACATTCAGAATCTTCATTCATATGAATGATTAGTGGTACTAAATATAACAGTCCTAGATACCCAGGTCTGACTGGAGTGCTATTTGTTGTTATGTTTTTCTTTGGGGTGACCTATTCCCAGCGGTGCTCAGGATTTACTCCTGGCCCTATGCTCAAGGATCACTCTTGGCAGTTCTTGGAGAACAATATGGATATAGGTACTAAGGATTTAAATTGGGATTGACTATGTGCAAGGTAAGAGCCTTAACCTTTGCATTGTCTCCAGGCCCCGGCACAAAATATTTTGATGCAAATAATTAATGTTAACTTAAATCCTAGATTCTTTTTAATATTGTTGCAGGAGTTCTTGTAGTTTAATGTTCCTATTAATAACAATCAAAATTATTTATGTCTATTTTTGTACTCATACCAGTATCTAACAATATATGCACATATAAAAATACTTTATAAGCATATTTTATTAAACTTTATATAAAGTTTATATATATTCAAAATCCAAAGATCTATCCCACTATTGATTTAATTATACACAATCAGGTGAAGTAGAGAGAATAGAGAGGATACATTTATTTGGGGTTTTAGGTGGCATGTTCAATAGTATTTCAATATTCTCTGGAATTATTTCTTAAGATTATGCTAGAAGACAAATTCAGTCCCTTTAGTTCGTTTTTGTATAATTTCTTTACTTAGTTAATTCTGAAAGCATGCTAAAGCTTTATTACTAAATTCAAATCTTTAATGCCACAAATGGTATCCTAGAAATCACTTTGGGAGAATTACTATAGTTTCTGGTGATTAAAATCAGGCAGTTTGTGCCATCTAATTCATCCCTGAGGTTTTTGAGAAGCTAAAATCTTTATTGTGACACAGAAGCCAAGTTCTATAATGTCTTTCCTCAGAGCAGAATTGACTAAAGGCTTTTCTTTTCCCACCTGGAGGTTTCAAGGCAATAACTCTGCATAGTAAGAAAAGTTGCCACAGTCAGAAAAGTTGCCAGAATGTCATTTTTGGGAAAGTCACACAAACATACACACAGATGAAGCTGTTGACAGAAATATAAGTGAATTATGGACAGGCAAGGCATGAAGCCATTAAAGAAAAAAATGTCCTCCAAGTCCTCCCCAAGGATCAGCAGATTTTATACTTGACAGCTTTTCTTTGCTTAATGGCGTTTCAATGGGAATCATAGTAGCAGAGTTTGCATTAGACAATTTTTTATTTAATGTATTAAAATATGGTTCCTAGCCTGTATAAGCTCTAGAGAGAGAGGCAGGGAATAAGAACCATGATGACTTGCCTAGGATATAAATAAAATTCCATTTAAATCCCAACTGTCTCACTTGTTGTAAGTGATATTTTTGGGAGAAATGTTTCCTTAAGTGAGTGATATATTAGAATGAATTCCTCCCTTTCTAAATTCTCTAAGTTTCTTTCAGTTTTAAAACAAATTATTTTTAAACCCTAAACATATGTTTAACTCTATCTTAACTCAACTTATTGTCATAATTGTGACATTATTTGCTTTATGTTTAAAATACTAATTTTAGTATCTATATAATACCTAGCTTCAAAAAGATAAGAATTAGCAAATGCAAAATGACAACATGAAACAAAATATAGCATTTGTTATATACCTTGTTTTGGCCATATGCTGTTTAAGTACGTCATAACACAATCAATTCTTTCAATAGCTATAGTAAGCATCTGGTACTCTTTCTGTTTAACACAGTAATAAACTATATGTGTATATATTATGTATAATATAAGTAGTTTTATACATATAACATATGTAGTTTTATTGCTTTGGGAGCTATACTCAGCAGTGCTCAGGGATCACTCCTGGTGGTGCTTGAGGGACCATATGCAGTATCAGGGATCAAATCCAGTTTGTCTATATGTAAGGCAAGTGCCCTACTGACTTAGGTGAAGTAGTAGACTATCTTTTAAAAGATTATACAATTATGACAACTGTTATTTTTTATCCTAAGGTGAATTAGGTGAAATATTTGTTGAAGTGTTCTAATTTTATTCAGAACTGCACAACTCAGGTTATTCAAACATCTTTCTTACCAGCAAAATATTTTCAAATAAACTTCAGTTTGGACTGTTTAATTTACTCAAGTATATAAAAAGAAAGAACTCTATTGAAGGATACCAGTGATCAAGTATTTATAAAGCTTTAAATTATGGTGGGTCTAATTTTGTATGTTTTCAATTACAAATGTCTCAGTAGCTTCTTCTTGTGGCCTTTTATTGTTAATTCTATGATTTAAAAGACTAACACAGAAAAATAAAGTCTTAAAATAAAAACAGAATAGATTATAGCATTCTTCTCTGGATATTTTTTCTTTAAAATACTGGTTTTATTTACCGATATAACTTCCTGTTCTCCTAGTTTTGGTTTCTCTTTACATTTTTCAGCTTTATATAAATAAAATAATAAATAAAATTTGTTGTGTATCTTTAATTGGATTCAGTAGGAAAAACTTAAGTAAAAGAATGTTTCAAGGGGTCAGGGTGAAAACAAAGCGGTAAAGCATTTGCCTTGCACACAACCAACACAGGACTGACTCTGGTTCAAATTCCAGCATCTTATATTGTCCCCCATGCCTGCCAGGATTGATTTCTGAGCGCAGAGCCAGGAGTAACTCCTGAGTGCTGCCAGGTGTGACCACCCCCCAAAAAAGAGAATGTTTTAATATGTTTATTTGGGGGTGCAAATACCATGTTTAAGGTGAACTAATTGGTGACCATATCATGACCTCCATGTTAAGTGTGATGCCTTAGTTGTTCAAAAGCATAGACAATGACAGCTCTAGCATCATAGTCTTTCCATAGCTTTAAGTATGATAAGTAAAGACTTCTGGATAGGAGATATAAACGAGTTTGCCTAAATTGTCCTGAATTACTATTTGAGATAACAAATAATAAACTATCTAAAAATATAACTTTGTGAGATATTAGAGGTATTTGTTTTGGATATAAAAAATAAATTGCAATGGAAAATCAAGAGCCTGGCTTGTTAGTAAATATAATCAGAATCAATGTATCTTTTTTTCCAGTCTTGTGCCATTGGTACCTTCTGGGTCTCCATTTTACCTTTAAGCATGGTGAGAATGTGGGGAACAAGAACCATTTTGCATTGTTAATAGAAATACAAATTGGTACAGTGACTCTATAAAGCATTAAGAGGCCCCACAACCATCTAAAAGCCACATAATCCAGAAATTATCTTTCTGGGTATCTCCAAATAATATTAAAATATTAAAATGTAATTTTTTTCACTGCATTATATATGGTAGCCAAGATATAAAAACAAACTGTGTGATGATAGGTAATTGAATCAAGAAAAATAAATATATGCATTATAAGAATACTTCTCAGTCATGAATATATTACATTTGCAACATATATATGGACCTTGAAATATTATGATAAATGAAATAAGTCAGATGATATATAAGTATTATATAATTATTATATATTTTCTTTTTTTTTTTTTTTTTTTTTTGGTTTTTGGGCCACACCCGGTGACGCTCAGGGGTTACTCCTGGCTATGCGCTCAGAAGTCGCTCCTGGCTTGGGGGACCATATGGGACGCCGGGGGATCGAACCGCGGTCCGTCTCCTAGGCTAGCGCAGGTAAGGCAGGCACCTTACCTCCAGCGCCACCGCCCGGCCCCCTATATATTTTCTTTATTAACATTTAACATTTATAAAGAAATAAAACAAACAAATAAAATAAGAACAAATCCTTAGATTTTGATAACAAAATGTGAGGAGCAGAGGGTACGTAGGAGGGAGTTGGTGGAATAGGTAGGAAGGATCAGTTGGTTGTCCATAGTAAATGGACAAATTTGATGTTAGGTATAAAAATATACAGTTGCCAAGATAGAAAAATTTATAACTAAAAATCTTCAATATTTGTTCATTAATATTTCTTCAATTAAAAAAGTAAACTAAGGGACAGAGAGATAGCACAGCGATAGGGTATTTGCCTTGCACACAGCCAACCCAGGATAGACCCAGCTTCAATCCTGGCATCTCCTATGATCCCACTCCTGCCAGGAGTGATTTCTGAGCACAGAGACAGAGTAAACCCCTGAGCACTGCTAGGTGTGGCCCCAAAACAAAAATAAATAAAATAACTGAATGTGTTTGTTGAATGAGATATTGTTAAATCTTTTATTATCATTCCTCCTTTAAATTTCTAACTATTGGGGCCAGAGCAGTGGCGCTAGTGGCTAATGGTAAGGCCTTGCGCATGCTAGCCTAGGACTGACCACGGTTCGATCCCCTTGCGTCCCTTAGCCAGGTGCGATTTCTGACCATATATATCCAGGAGTAAACCCTGAGCGTCACCGGGTGTGACCTGCCGCCCCAAAAAATACCAAAAAAATTTGTAATTATTGAAGTTAAAATATACTAAGTATATTCAAGTACATATTCAAGTGTATATTAAAAATAATCACTTGGTTACTTGTATACTTCTGCTGCTCATTTGGTTGGTCCATTCTTCAACTGACACTGAGCAATTGATTCCATTGCAGGCATCGCTGGGGAGGTAAAAATTAAAACTGATATTAATTTTTCTTATTAGAAAAGTTATTGCATAAATGATCTAGGCCAAATATGAGCTACTTTATTTTTCTTTGGGCTCCTGTCACACATAACATATGAAGCAATTACATGATATTTAGCAAGTCTATTGTGTTATTTTTAAGTCCATGAAGTCTATAATTCTGACTGCCTGTATCAATTCTTCTGTGCCCTGGAATATGACTTATCTATGCTGCTTCACTAATAATTTTTTCTGATAAAACTTACTAAAATCTAGTTCTGTTGATGCCTATGAATAGAAAGTTCTAAAACAAATACTAACTATTGATTTATTTTTGGATCAAGACTGTGCTATGTTTTTGTAAATGCAGTTATAAAATGTACATTAAATGTACATGCTCAAGTCACTGAAATGGATACTTATGGAAGAGTGAAAGCTGTTATTGGTAAGGTCAACATATATAAGAATCTTTATGTGTCAGACATTATCTTACATGCTTTACAGGGATAGCCTAATATTTTCACAGTAACCCTGAGGATAGTGCTTCTCTGAACCTCACTTCTCCAAAACAGTAAGTAGTTTACCTGACCCCATGTAATTGGGGGGGAAAAACAGATTGTATCTGAACCAAAACAGTCTGAAACCAACCAAAGCCAGTGTTGAGTCTAAGAAATGTTTGTCCATTTCAACATACTGAGTACAAATGAAAAGAAATTATATTTTGATAATAGAATACTTTATAAAACATCAATTACATTTGTATTCTGTGAGCCATCTTCAGTTCTTCATGGTTTTTTTTATTGATTATTCACTAGAGCTCAACTATACTTATGCAATTTTATCATGTCCACCATGAATTTCTCACTACAGTAGCAGTTGAGTAGTCACTACTGAGACTGCAAAGCTTAAAATATTTATTCTATGATCCTTTAAAGAAAGAGTTTGAGGCCTAAAAGAATCTCATTTATGATTCTTCTTTCAATCATCAGGCTTCTTCTAAATTTCCTTTTGCATATTCCATAATGAGAAATTGCACACAAATATTTAAATGTGTGTAAAATATTATTCTAGCATCATTAAATTTACAGCACAGTATTTCTGTTTGTTATCACCAATCATTTATTATCTACTTCCTTTTTCTTAATCATTTAAAGTTTTAGCATTTTGTGTCTTCTTAAATTATAAGCTCCATTTGTTTTTTGTTTTTTTTTTTCATTTTTTTTTCTTTTTTTTTTATTTAAACACCTTGATTACATACATGATTGTGTTTGGGTTTCAGTCATAAAAGGAACACCACCCATCACCAGTGCAACATTCCCATCACCCATGTCCCAAATCTCCCTCCTCCCCACCCGACCCCTGCCTGTACTCTAAACAGGCTCTGCATTTCCCTCATACATTCTCAATATTAGGACAGTTCAAAATGTAGTTATTTCTCTAACTAAACTCATCACTCTTTGTGGTGAGCTCCATTTGTTTTTATTAGAATATTATGTCATATGTTGAATATATGGTGTTTGTATCATTAACCAAAAAATAAGAGAATTTCCTCTTATTCTTGGGGCTGATGATGCATTGTTTCTCAAATTCCCACTTCTTTTTTCTTGGGTTCCATAACAGAGAGTTCTCATATCTGCAAAATACATTTCAAAAATCCTTTCAAATATGGTATCTGGAAGAATTTGGTCAATGCAAACCTCTGAGAAATAGAAGGGTGAGAAGTCAGGGTTTTTCTTACTCTTGAGAATAAAATATTTTGAGATAGAATAGAATATTAGTCTTTTGAGAATAGAAATAAAATATTCTATATATTATATATAATAATTTTATTGTCATATACTTTTATATTTATATTATATATAATATATTATGAAATATTTTATGTATTGTGTTTATATTAATATAAAATATATAATATAAAAATATTTCTCTACAGTCAACATACTAGATGAAAAATTGGAACTAATGGGATAAACTACAAGAGTTCCATTAACACATCCTTCTGTACATGGTCCATATCTCCTTGAGGACTTATTTCTGGATTTTTACCTATCCATATGAATTTGCCAGTTTTCCAATTGTTGTAGAAACAACATTTAATTCCTTAAGTGTGAGCTCTTAAGTTAATTTATTTTCTTTGGTTTGGCATTAATCTATATAATTCTGCTTTATATGATCTTTAATGGTAAAATATACTTAATATATTTTAAATGATAGCTTTTTTTAAAGTGGCCTAAAGTTAGTTATTCCAGGTCCTTACAAATAACTTTTTAAAAAATTGTACTAGATCAGGAAAGACATGTAAACTGAATTTTTCAGGAAAAAAATGTATTAGTATTTTGACTTAATTTTTTTTCTAAATGCAATGGCTTTTTACATTTTATACAAAAACATAAATTCCAGCTTGCATTTTTCATAGGTATCACTTTAATACTTGAAGTTACACTACAATGTAGCAGAAAATTTTAGACTTTAGATATAACTACTGACAAATTCAAAATGAAAAACATTGTGAATTAAAGAAAATTTCTTCTTAGTCATTTCCTCATGTTTAAGTTCCTGATGTTTAAGCTTCCTCATGCTTACTAAGTAAGAACTAAGCATTAAAGACAAAACAAGCACAATATGAATGTTTGCCTTAAAACATCTGGTTTTCTCTAAAGTAGAAACCAAATATGACTTGTAATATAATATTTAAGTATAAAGTAAAGATGTTTAACATATATTTTCAAGTTGAGGGTTGTTGAAATGATTTTAACATTTAAATTAAATTGTAGACATGACACATTCATATATTCTGACAAAAAAAGAGTCTTTACATTTCTATATTTGATTAATTCTAATAAATTGAAACAAAATACATTGCAGTTCATGGAAATGTCCCTTAAAGAATTCAGAATGCTTTTTATTATTATTATTTTAAAAAGTAGCTAGAATTAGAACATGCTTTTAAACTTTCTTTTTTTGGAGCCAAATCAATAATACAGGGGTAGGGTGACTGCCTTACATAGATTCAATTCTCCACATCACATCCATGTGGTCCCTGAGCCCTGCCAGAAGTGAACTCTGAGTACAGCAGAAGCATAAGTAAACCATGAACACTGCTGGTGAGGCCCAAACACCAAATAAATAAATAATAGAGTAGAACAAAATTTCTTTTCTTGCTAAAGTAGAATGGCATTAAAACTATTTTTATTTAATCCTCAATGGAATCAAACCATGAGATCGGCCAAAGAACTTGTAATTTGAGGCTGCAAAAGTGGGGAGAGGGAAAAGGAAACTTGGGACAGTGGTGAAAGGCTATTCAAATTCTAGTGGTGGGAGCCTGAAGGTTTAAATCAATAATACAGAAACTGTTTTAAGCCCTATTACATCAAGAAAATTATACTAAAGGCCTTTATTTGACTCTTTTTGAATGCTTATTCTTTCTTTCTTTGCTCTTAATTTTTACACCTTCTTTTTATTCTCATTCCAAGAAAAATTTTAGCAAGAGTTTGGGATTTTGGAGTCAGAAATATTTGGGTACAAATGCCAAATTTCATACATTCTTTTAGTGAAACAAGATAGTTTTTTTATGGAATTAAATTTTCTTTTAAAAATGTGAAAGTAGACAAAGAGGGTGTTCAAGGAAACACAACCTTCTCTAGACTGTAATAAAGTAAGCAAAGATACATAGAGACAAACAAGCAAGACACAGTTCAAGGAAGAATACAGTCTTGAAGAGTAAGCCTCATACTTCTAATCTGGAGAAATTACATATTTCTAGAAGTCTAAGTTCCCTCTTACAGAAACTATTTGCACTACTATCGTTTTTACAGTATTTTTGTTACGACAAAAATATGTTTTAAATGTGTTAACTTCATTCTAATTATGAGTATTCAATCTACATTAGTTTCCTTCAGTTTTATTGCTACTCTCTTTCTCCCTAATAAATTAATAAGCTTCAGTATTTATCTAAAAGTCAACAAATGCCATATATGTCATTTTTGATGTTGACTATCCTTATTGACTCTAAACATATCTATGTGAATAATTGGGGAAAAATAAAAATCAGTATGTATATTTGCATTTTTCTGATCATAGATTATACAGGAATAGTTATGTGTATAGTCTCAGCTAATATTTACTTAAGCAATTATTCAAGTGGACTACACTTCTCCCCTCCAATCTACAATGACTACTCACCTACCACTACCACCCATACTACATATCAGATGAAGGTTAAATGTGAGTAAAAGATATATGTAAAAAGAATGCTTTTTAGAATAGCTTTGGTAAACCACTATGGCTTTGGATGTTGAAGACATGCATGATGAATGAACTCTCAGTTAGAAGGTAAATGTGGGGGCCGGAGAGATAACATGCCTTGCATGTAGAAGGATGGTGGTTCGAATCCCGCATCCCATATGGTCCCCCAGAGCATGCCAGAAGCGATTTCTGAGCGAATAGCCAGGAGTAACCCCTGAGTGCTGCCGGGTGTGACCCAAAAACAAACAAAAAAAATGGTAAATGTATCTTAATAAGATTGTCAGCCAAGTTGTTAATAATTATTCTCCCTAAGTGAGTGTTAACCAGACTAAGATCTGTATTATCAATATTGGATTGCTAATTCTTGGAGATACTGATTAAAATCTGAAAGAAAAGCTTAAATTCTATAATTTCAGATGTAAAAAGACTACATTCATCAGGAATAAAAATTAATTTAATTTTATTTTTTGGGTTTCTTTTTGGTTTTCTTTTGTTTGGGGGCCACATCCAGCAGTGCTCAGATGTTACTCCTGGCTCTGCACTCAGAAATCACCCTTGGCAGGCTCGGGGGACCATATATGCTGCCAGGGATCAAACCCCTATCTGTCCCAGGTTGGCCATGTACAAGGCCAGAGAGATAGCACAGCGGTAAGGCATTTGCCTTGCATGCAGAAGGATGGTTGTTTGAATTCCGGCATCCCATATGGTCCCTCGAACCTGCCAGGAGCGATCTCTGAGCTTAAAGCCAGGAGTAACCACTGAGCACTGCCGGGTGTGACCCAAAACCAAAAAAATATATATATCAGAAATTTGAAAACAGCTTAAAATAGTTCCATTTCTAGTCTCTTGGAGAAGAGAACCACAGCAAAAATCTGCACCAGATGATCCCTTGGCAGTGCTCAGTGCCTTATAGGGAGGCAGATTTGAAAGGAAACTAGACAAGTGATCAAAAAGGCAAGGATACTAGGATACACATACTCATACTAGAATAACCTGTGACATAAAGATGTGAAATAACTATCTACACAAACCACAAAACCAACAATATTGTGAACCTAAAATCCAAACTAAAACTGCGAATCTGAAAATGTGGCTGTCAAGGAGTCAGACTAGGGAGTAGAAGGTAAGATGAGCACACAGATGGAGAGAAGCTGACACAGGTGGTGGGATTGGTGCTGGAACATTGTATACCTAAAAATCAACTATAAATAGCTTTGTAATTACAGTGCTTTAATAAAATTAAAATTATTATTTTTTGTTTGTTTGGGGGCCACACCCTGTGATGCTCAGGGATTACTCCTGGCTCTGTGCTCAGAAATCGCTCCTGCCTCGGGGGACCAAATGGGAAGATGGGGGATCACACCATGGTCTGTCCTAGGTCAGCCTCGTGAAAGGCAAACTCCCTACCACTGCGCCAATGCTCCTGCCCCAAAATTAAAATTATTTTAAATGAGATTTTGTGACTTTGAATAATTTTGTGACTTTGAATAATTTTGTGACTTTGAATACTTTTAGAGCTTAAACCAAATACTGGACAGACTAGTGTTCAATCAGCTGGAGCAGCTGAAACCCAATGTACAAATGTCAATGATTAATTAACGAATAGGGTGTGTTTTCCTTTCAGAAAATATTTTATATGGAAACTCCTTTTGGGATATATAAGCTTTTTAAACTCTTAATTATTTTAGATTGAGGATCTCCAAAAGTCTGATGCTTTATCTATAAGAATATAAAAATCTTGGGGCTAGGGCCGTGTTACAGCAGGTAGAGCCCTTGCTTTTCACACAGCCAACTCGAATTATATCCCAGATAGTCCACATGATCTCAGAGCTCCCTAGGAATGATCCCGGAGCTTAGAAGCAGGAATAAGTTCTGAGCACAACCTAGTGTGGTCCCAAAACAAGCAAGAACATGAAGATTCTTAAGATCGTTAAGATCTCATGCTAAGGTAAAGATATTAACTTGATTCTAACTTATTGTGAAAATAAATGGAACTATAGCTGATATTTTGACATACCTGATATTTTGAAATATCATTTTCTTATTGATGTAGATCAATTTAAGTCAGCATTGAAGAATTTTGTCCGGATTGCACCAGAACAGAAAATTAAAATATCATTTTATCTATAGTATAACTGCTTTAACAACCATCCAAGTATCTTTCCAATTGCCTTCATTTATTATCAGTTATATATCTCAGCTCTATTTCTACTCCATTTATATCATAGTTGTTTCAGGTTTGCTCTTTTGTTTGTTTTTGTTTTGGGGCCACACCTCACAGCACTCAGGGTTAGTCTGGCTCTGTGCTCAGAAATCGCTCCCGGCAGTCTCGGGAGACCATATGGGTTGGTGGAGATGGAACCTGGGTGCATTCTGGGTCAGCTGTGTGCAAGGCAAATGGCCTACCACTGTACCATCACTCCAGCCCTGTTTCAGGTTTCTGACTAAATTTTTTCATTATCTCAGAAATATCTCAGAAATACCATGTTTTTATTGTGGGTATACAATTTGCATTTATGCTATAATTTGACTTGATTTCTTGTTATTTAATCTGTTTGTGAAACTATCATCAAATGGCTTAGAAGTTAATGGCAGATCACCAGAGGCAAAAATCAGAATATCATGTAGAAGTCATAAGATATTTTTCCCTCTTAAACTTAAATTTTCTGTTTAAAATTATACAATGAATGCAGTGAATAATCATGATATTTAGAACTTATTCAGAAACAATTTAATTTAAAACATTCTATCTCTGAATTACTCAAATAATGGAAGTTAGACACACTAAACATTACATATTTAGTATGTAATATTTGATTAGTAGCAACAGGCAAGGAATAAATGTATACTACAAGCCCATTACCAAATTCAAAATTTAATCTCACCAACCTCCTTTTCTAATGTCTACTTCAATTCCTAAACTAAGACCTACTTGTGGTTTAATTCATTTTTTATTTTCTAAAATATGATTATAAATGGGATAATATAACATGTAATTTATATGTTGTATCTTTAATTTATAATAAATATTTTTCTGAAATAAATTGCTCCTTTTATTTGTTGCAGTATATATTCTAGTTATTACTTTCTTTTACAGATTAACCTTTTATAGCTATACATTTCAATTTGGAAATTAGTTATTTGTTGAGCAATATTTGTGTTGTTTTTAGTTTTTCACTATTATATTACTTCTGGCATTTTCACTATTACAAAAGTGTTCTATGTAAGGCTTTATATGTACATACTTTAGCAAATGATTATATTAAAAATAAATAGTAATCTAAAAATAACAATTAAAAATTTTAAAGTTTATTTTAAGATAATGCAAAGACAGGACAAGTACAATAAGAAAATATTTTTTGTTTGTTTGTTTGTTTTTTGTTTTTCTGGGCCACACCCGGCATTGCTTAGGGGTTACTCCTGGCTGTCTGCTCAGAAATAGCTCCTGGCAGGCGCGGGGGACCATATGGGACACTGGGATTTGAACCAACCACCTTTGGTTCTGGATAGGCTGCTTGCAAGGCAAATACCGCTGTGCTATCTCTCCGGGCCCAAGAAAATATTTTTAATTAATATAGATGATAGACTAATAGTCATATAGAATGTGTAATATAAAAATAAGTAATAGAATAATTATAAATTAGTAAAATATTTTAACACTTTATCTGACTAATAGAAGGTAAATAAAAAATAAAGTAATATTTAACTTACTGAATAAATTCAACATTTAACCACAAGGAGATATAGTTACATACCTTTTAGAATAACTAAAATTAAAAACTGTCCATATGAACTGCTAGAAATATAGATATAATGTCATAACAGAAACTCAGACACTTTCAAAGGAAATTTAGCCCAGTTTTAATAACTTTGTAATAACAATTTAGCAACCTGTCAAAATATTAAACATAAACCTCCCACATAGTACCACAAATACCCTCATAGCATTTGCTCATGAGAAGCTAAAGTACATTCATAACATTTCATCAGCTCAGATAAATACAGTCTTTTCTAACCATATTTAACCAGATAAAACAGAATTTTTATCTGGAAAATTTTCATTTTGTGATAGTAATCAAATAAATTATAGGCAAAGTTCAAGTTTCATATCACTCCAAGTTAAAGCTTGTCTAGGGTTGCCACTTAAAATGAAAGGTATGTTTTCTTATGCTCTTTAATTTCATCTCAATTTCCATTCCTATAGCACTAGTGAATATTTTTTCTGTCTTCTACAATTTGCCTATGAAGAAGATAATTAGAATTAGATATGAAAATATCAAGACAAGTCATTAAAGGAAGTCTATAATTTCTTACAATATTGGGGAACCAGGAGAAGGCACTCTTAGGCAAAATGTAAAATTGTTGAGAACTAGTTATCTCTTAGATGTTTAATACAGAAAATATTTATATCTGGTTTAGCTTAAGTGGCCCAGACAGTCCAAGTTCAGTTATTAACAAATAATCACCTTTCTTCAAAATTGATTTCATTATCTTAAAGACATACATCAAGCTTATTTTTATGTTCCCCTGTAATCTAAGTACACAATTGAAGTTTTCCAAAGGCTTATGAGAAAAAGAATGCATCAAGACTTCCCCCCATAATGACTGAGACCAGAATGATTTATGCCCTTTGTAAATTTGATGCAGGGGTATGAAGAAAGACTTTTTCTACTTTCCAAAAAGGCATGGTCATAAATTTTTCAATTTTCTTTTATTGTAAGAATGTAAAAGTAGTTTTGTATCTCAAAAATAAATTCAAAATATATCTCCACAATTTCACATCGTTAGGTTCACACCTTGTTTTGTTTGTTTGTTTGTTTTTGCATAGATACAGGAGAGACATACTCAGCTGTGCACAGGTCTAATGCCTATTGGTGCCAGGGTGATAATAAATGAGACATAAATACTCAACAATTTGATATATAATTAATATATAATAGGATAATATATAAAGGCCCTTGAAATAAGTAACTAAATAATTTCAGAGAAATACAGAAGTAAGATTATCTATGTTAAATATTAAAAATCGCAAACTTTATTTCCCCAAAATTTACTGTACCTATGCAAAAGAAACAAACAACAACAACAACAACAAACTACCTGCCACCACAACCACCACCCTTTTATCTTTAATTTTTAAATCTTATTTTTATCTTCTAGATAGAGGCTCCCCTTTTTTCATAGAACCTTGGAACATTAAATACTTTGTTTCACCTCATATTTCTTCCATTATTCTACAAAATTGAGAGAGAAAAATAAAAGAGAATGGAGGCCAGGAGCCAAGTGGTCTCATTGATGGAGGAAAAAAAAATGAACAGAACTAAATATTCAAACCAAAGTCCACAACAATAGATTCAAGAGACCCAAACTATAACAACCTAAACTTAAAATGGGCCTGTTAGGGCCGGAGAGATAGCATGGAGGTAAGGCGTTTGCCTTGCATCCAGAAGAACGGTGGTTCGAATCCCGGAATCCCATATGGTCCCCCATGCCTGCCAGGGGCGATTTCTGAGTGTAGAGCCAGGAGTACCCCTGAGCGCTACCGGGTGTGACCTAAAATTAAAAAAAATAATAAAAAAAGAAAAGAATAAAATGAGCCTGTTAAACTAGGAGGCCAGAGAGCTAAGGGTGGTGGTATAGGATGCAAACTGGGAACTTTGGTAGAGGGAAGTCAACACTAGTGGTGGGTATTACCCTAATTCACTGTCACTGTATGCCTGAAATCAAACTATTAAGAGCTTTGTAATTCACAATGGTTTCAATAAAAATTTTTAAATATGAGCATTTAGGAAAGAAGAATCAAAAAAAGGAGTATACATATTGATGAGGACAGTCAATTCCAATATATTATTATTATTATTATTAATAAATTAATAAAACTCATAATAGTTAGAAAAGAGACCATAGAGGTTGCTGAAAAGATTGCCCAATTGTCTGAAGCACATATAGGAATACTGGGTCCAATCATATCATATGATCTCCTGAGCAAACTGGGGAAAAAATGAAACAAAAAATGGATCATAAAAAGTATTTTTCTACATTAAATTTTATATAAGTAACCTGAAGAGGCAAGAGATAAATAGAATGGATTAGTTAGTAACATTGACACCTTCATTAAAAAAGAAAATAAATTATTAAAAATGATGGGTGATAAAAATAAAGATAAAAAGTAAGAAGGCATCATTTAGTTACAATATGACAATAATAATTTTAAAATAAACTATAATATATTATTTTACAAAGTAGATTTTATAGAAAAATGATTTTAATAGTAATATAGTATGGAAAAATCTGATCAGTCCATCAGTTAACAAGACAATCCTACTGTAGCAGAACTTCCTTGTAAAATACTTAGCCAAACAATATTTTATTTGATCCAATGAAGTCACTAGAGTATTTTTTTTACTAATCATTAGAAAAAATATCTCACAATAATGACCTCCACTGCTACCTTATAAAACTAGAAGAACAGTTCAAACTTCAAGTAAATCATAAAATACAATGTTAGATAACAGAGTGCAGAAAAATTTATTTGGAACCCCAGTCAATGTTCATGCGACTTTCATACCATTTATAGAAATGCTTGAAGCACCTAAAATTTGAGGTGATTCATAGTACAGCTCCCAGATGAGGTGGAAGGAGCTAACACTGGGATGCCTTGTCAACTTTCATAGTGCAAATAAGTAAACTTTATGTTGTTTTTATTCTTGACCTTCATTTTAATTTTACTATTGTTGTTTTAATAGTCAAGAGTGGTACTGAGATCCTAATACATTCCTATATGAAAATAGTTTAAATTATCTTATTGAGAAAAGATGCATCTTATGCTAATATTTTTCTTGGGGAGGGAGGTACCACACCCAGAACTATTCAGTGTTTATTCCTGAATCTGCACTCAGAAACATTCCTGCTGATGCTTGGGAAATTCCAGGGAGTGCTGAGGATTAAAACTGGACCAGCCACATACAAGCTAAATGTTCTAGGTCAACCCTAGATTAACTTCTTTTAAGGACAAATTAAATATAAAGTATTGTTAAGTGAGTTTACACATTGAAATAGTGCTGTTAGATCAGTTTTATGTCAATAAATCAATAATCCATATTATGTAAAGTGTTTTAAATAAAAATTTATAGAAAAAATGTACTTAAGCAGTTGATGAAAATGCTAGAAGAGCTTCACAGTAATATAATCTACAATATCCCTAGGAAAATGATTTAATAATTAATAATTCTGTGTTTGAGTGTTTATAGGATGTAATGATAACAAATGAGTATCAATAAAAATAAAGAGCACATCTTAAAAAAAGCAAAACTCATCATCACAGAAATAGCCAACTAATCAGAAATATCTATAGGATATATTTTAAAAATCTGTTAATTATGTTTAGCAATTTTTAAGCTATAGGATCAATGTACAACATTTGCATATAATCACTAAAACAATCAGAAGTTGTAATGTTATAAAAAAGAATAACATTATAAAAAATAGCACCAACATATTTATAAAATGTAATAATGATGTAACAAAAGATGAGAAATATCTGTGCATAAATACACACAAAATATTTTAGAAATAAATATCTCTAAAATAAGTGTAGATGCCAACTGTGATTTATGGAATAAAGCACTAAATATTTTAAAAATAAGACTTAATATTCAGCTTTATCTAATGACTTCATCTAAACCCTTTTAAAATAACATCAATATTTTTAATTCACAATGAAATGTGTAAGCCCTAAAGTAACCAAAGTATATTTGAAAAAGTATAAAGGATGAATGATTCATCCTAAATCTACTATATTCAATATGAGTCAGTATTGCTAAACATAGAAAAAAGTGAATCAGTAGCAGTGTCTGAAACTATACCTGTTTATACAGTCAAATGATGTTTGAACATTGTCTAGTAAAAAAAAAAGAATAGCTTTTTGTACAGATACTGGTCAAAAAGTGGTTATCCACCATACAAAAATATTTGAATCATAACTTAAATCAAAATAAAACAAAGTATCATTGTACTTTCAGAATTTATGTTAAATGCTGAATGGTAGAAGAACTCAGGCTATCCTGTTCTCTTCACAGTCACAGTAGAGTGGTGTTTTTCAGTGGACAATAATTCCCACTAGAGTACTAGAAACATCTATTGTCATAGCGTTAGATTTGGAGGCAACTGGGGATTGGGAAAATTTTCGGTTAGATTCTTAAGGAATGTAGATTTCCCTGGGCGGGTAGGTCAGATTAGTTCAGGAACTTCTGAGAGCTGAGGTGGTGGGGAAATTGATTAAAGGACTAGAGTACATAATTTATGTTCAGAGAATGGTGGCTCTTAGGTATTGCATCACCTCCTAATTACCACCCACTTTGGCTTCAGAAACTGAGGACACCTAGGTTCTACTGGTCCTGGGCACCACAGGGACTGGGCAGCACACATGGCTGAACCAGAGCATACTTTAAGAACAACATAACTGGACAGAGAATAGTGGGAAAGGTCCTTGGGCATCTTGTGTACTGCTTGGGAGGCCTCCTACAGCCAAAAGAAGGTGGGTTTTTTTTCTCTTTATAGCTGACTCACAAATCTATATGAATTCACCTCCTCTATTTTAAATTTTATTCCATAAATTACACACAAAAAACTTAAGATAAACCACATATGCATATGTGAAGTCTAAAATTATAAATACTTGTATAATGGAAAAAATACAAACTCTTCTGCTTTTAGCTTATGCAAAAATACTCCTTAGTATAATATCAAAAATCATGATTCGTGAAAGAAGGCATTAAATTGGGTTTTGTTAAGTTCAGAATGCACACTCTTCAAAAAAAAAAAGAAAAGAAAAATCTCAGTTAAGATTACCAACAGGCGTATTTCCCTTTTGGAGAAACCCATGTTCTCTACAGAACACTCTCTCTCTTTTTCTCTCTCTCTAATTTATCTTCTCTCCCCTCTTCTCTGTCTCTCATATTTTTCTAATAAAAGTTATTTAAATAAAACTATTTTTAAAAATATATTTTACTTCATTAAAAAAGATTAGGAGCAACAAATTAGACTGTGACAAAATACATTGAAAATTATATATTTAATGGGAAAAAGCATATTTAGAAATTTTCACCCATTAATGTCACTGATAGGTTTTTGAAAACTCCCACTTGAAGCAAAATAATAGTAACAAAAACACATTTTATAACATCCTCTTCCACATTGGTAGGGATTTGCAATACTCAGTCAAGTAGGTATGGCAAAAAATTTTAGAGAGACATCAAATCAAGAAGTGTTTGGAGATGCATGATATTCTGAAAAGGAATTATCTTGATGTGAAATTTCAGACTTGAGACATATATTTACATGTTTGTAACCATGGTGATTAAAAAAATCATGTAAAAAAAGACATACGTTCAAACCAAATGGTAGTTAAACCCCAAGGAAATAATTTAAAGGCAGAAACAGATCCTAATAAGACTTGAATAAAATAGACTACCGAAGTTCAAAATTCTTTTCTAATTATTTATCAGCTCAATGGATAGCAAGCTAAAGCAATATGGAAAAAGACTATCAATTATAACTTCCTCAATCACTTATTCTACAAGCATATCAGGTAGGACTGAGTTAACCTTCTCTATTGTAACTATTCCTTCCATTGCGTAGCCTTCTTTTTTATTCTATAAACAACAGATTTTTGTCTCATTGATTTTATGACACAGTTATTACTGAACCAACTGTAAAACACAGGAAAGCTTGTAAACAATGTATGTTGAGGGATGTTGATAGTGTAATTTCTTCTGAAAACTGTTTGGAAGTTCCTTAAAATGTACCTATTCCATGATCCAGTTATTCTAAGTGTTTACTCAACAGAACTGAAAGCTTAATCCATATAAAGATTTGTCAATGAGTGTCCACAGCAGTTTTATTAACATAGCTCAAAACTAGAAAACAAAGAGTCACTGGTGAGTGAATAAACAACTTATGCTATACCAATACATAAACACAATACTCTTCTTTTTAGAGAAACATCAACAGAGACACAAAGACAGCAAAGTCTGGGAAAATTAGTCTCAGAAACTATCAGAGTCAAGGTACTGGGGAGTTGACAGCATTTGATTGCTACTGGACCTGATCAAGGTAGCTGAGTTAATTTTAAGATTTCCCAGTTATGGCTCCTCTGGTCACATTTCAGCTTGCATAATTACCAAAAAAAAATAAGTGGAAGCTGGGAAAGGAGCAGTTATCTGAGGATCAAAATGATTTTTAAGCAAGTCTGACTTTCAGGATTAGAACTGCAAAAGAAAATCCCATTTGTTCTGTTGTGAATCAGTTGAAAATACAAGACAAAATCCAAGCAGGTTATTGAAGATCTAAAAAAGTTTAAGAGGAGAAGGGGAGAAGTGAAAGTAAGACTAACTTGGGACAAATTTCAGTGTGGTATGTTAAGTATTCACCTGACAAGATCATGTCAGATTTTATGCTCAGTATGTTCACAATCCCTGCAAGAAGATTAAAGAAAAGATATGCAATGAAAGAATGAGGAAAGAATGAGAAATGAAAGAGGAACTATGCAAAGCCCACTAAACAATAACTAAAAATATTGTAGCTGCAGGACCAAAGCGGCACAATATTCCTAGACTCAGTGCATAGCAACCATGAGTGAAGGCTACACATAAGTGCTTTGAGAGCTACATTTGCAAAGATTCTCTTGAAATATCCAAGATAATCTTCTAAAAGGAGTAAGATTGTCAGAGAAGGAGCACACTGATGAACACTTCAAGGTAAGAATCAAAGCTCAACCAGAACTGGAAGAACTTTTACCAAGCTGAACTAGCTCACTGATTCTTTCATGCCAACACTGGTGAATTGAGTACCAAGGAGTTTCCAGAGTGGTCAGAGTTAGGCAGGAATCCTTGGACCTCAGAAATCTTAAGTAATTTTTTGAAGGGCCACACTTGGTGACGCTCAGGGGTTGCTCCTGGCTATGCACTCAGAAATCACTCCTGGCTTGGGATGCAGAGGAGATCAAACTGCAATACATCCTGGGCCAGCTGCATGCAAGGCAAACACCCTACCTCTGCACCATGGCTCCAGCCCCAATAATTTTTACACCATATCATGCCCCTCTTTTGCAAGAGAATATTCACCAATTTTCACAATTTCTTTAAATAATAGTATCTTCCATCTAATAAAAACTGGCTTTTAAAAAATATATAAAGTGTATCAACAACATGGCTGAGTGTGGGAGTCAGTACAAAAGTTGGGTTTAAACTCTAACACTACAAAAGCAAAGAAAGAAAACAATTGAAATTTTTAAATAAAATATGTGCAAAAATTGTAGAGAAAATACAGAGACTTGGACTCATCCCCAGTACCTTTTATTCCCTTGATCATCACCAGGTATAGCTTTGGGGACTCCTGAGCACTGCAAACGTGAACCTGATAGTCACTGGTACTTGAGCCATCAGCACATCCTAGGATCATAACATTCAATTATCCTGCCTGGTCACCAGATTTTCACTGAAAGTAGCCTCGTGGTCTCTAAAGCAGTGCTTTGGAGCTACTCTCAAATAAATGGGCAATGACATAGGTTTATACTATATTTATTGTGCTGAGTAAAAAGAAATAAGAAAGCTTCAGAAATACAACTTATATGATTTTACTTACAAAGTCTTAAAAATTGAAAAGAAGTAGAGTGCTTATGGTGAAAGAAGAATAAAAATATTTTAAGTGAAGAGCATGTTCACTTATCTTTATTTTGGTGAAAGGTTGTAGGTATTTAAATATGTAGTAATCTAATTGTACAAGTAAATGTCCTTTATTAAATGCCCTGTTGTACCTCAGTAAATCTAGTAAAATATTATCAGGATACATTAGAGAACTCATTAAGAACTACCCCTTCTCATGTTATAAAACTCATTGTTTTTTTTAGTTTACATTGAGACTTTTGTGTAGTACAAGTCCTTCACAATATATATTTAAGGTACATAGTGACAGTGAATTAGGGCAATTCCCCACTATCAGTGTTGACCCAGCATGCATCCCATACTTTGCCCTTTGCCCCCTGGATGTTAGTGTAACAGGTCCCTTTGTACATAACTTGTTGTTGATCTTGATTCTTTTGTCGTTGACTTTGGGTTTGGTATTTAGGCCTGATCATTATTTATTTCCATTCAATGTTCATGTGACTGTTTGCTCCTGGGAACATTCACTTTCTTTTTTTCCCCTTAATTAATGAGGCAGAACAAGATGATTCAAGTTCTCTGGTTCTGTTGGAAAAACAAATGCTGGATGGAATCCATCTAGGAGCTATCAATATCAATTTAAAAGAAGGAAAAACAGTGGATGTAGAAAATATGGAGAAGAAGCAACAACAAATGACAAAATACACAACAGACACAATAAACAACAGCACAAAAAAGAAAAAAAGGAAAGGGGCTGGTGTGGAATGGTTTTGTGCTTTCATTTATTTTTATTTAATTATTTTTGCATAGGCACAGTAAATATTGGGGAAATTTGAAAGGGAATTTTCTTGGTCTAAGAGATACATCGTTTTTCCACCTTTGAAGTGTACTGTCATAGGAACAACTACAGGCTCCAGATATGCTAATTATCAAACCCTGGAGTCTTATGGTGCTAACAAAGTCCCTATTCTGTAATTAGAGATCTTGGTATTTGCACAGGTCATAGGACACAGTCTAGGATAGAGTCTTTCTTTATGGTTCTAGAAGTTCTGCTCCATCATGATTGTTGTAGTCAGTTTTTTTTTTTAATTAGTGGTCTTGATTATTGCACAGAAAGTTAGGAGTAAGCCTAGGATATAGCCTTTCCTTATGGTTCCAGAAGTTCTGCTCAGTCGTAGTAGTCAAAGTCAGACTTCTGGTATTAGAGATCTTGGCTTTTGTTCAAATCCTAGGCTGAAGCCTAGATTAGGGTCTTTCTTATTGGACCTAGGAAAAGTTCTGCCCTGTTGCTGTTGTCAAAGTTAGTCTTCTGTAATTAGTGAACTTGATTTTTGCACATATCACGGACTTAGTGTCTTCTGATTTCATCTTATCATTAGGTGATGAGATAGGGCAACCTGCTCTTAGATCTAGTTGTTGCTGTTTCCTTGTAGTAGGATGTTGTATCAACCTAGAACAAGTTGGTGCCAGGATGGTATTAGGTGCTCCCTGGAGGGTGTTTGATTCCTGGTGCTGTTACAGGGAACTGTGATGGTTTTACGGTTGGGATCTGGGGTTCAGGGTTGGAGAGTTACTATCCAATCACATGGAGTCTAAGTTGAGTTCTATGACAAATGTTCAGGGTGGGAGGAACCCCTGTATTATAAAATTTATGGGTTCTTATCCTTGTAGATAAGAGCTTGTTTCTATACATAAGATTTCCCCCTTTTCTTTAGTTTGCATATGCAAAAGGAAACAGTGCCATATTATATTGCTGATGCATGTGGGAGTTAAGAATGACAGCTCTACAACCTCTGTGCCTTAGTTTTGACCTGAGCATTTATCCCAAGCAATTTGTACCAAATTCTTCTAGAATTTTTACCAAGAAGAACTCAAACAAGTGAAAGTAAATATGTATGTGTATGTATGTGTATATATATGAAAGTATAAATATAGAAATTTGGGAGGGAGGGACTTCAGAGCATAAAAGCCGGCTATCCTTTGCAAAAGCTGGCTCCCTGTGTGTGACACCAGGCGGGGAAAATCCGTGAAAGTACACCGGCCCAGTGGGGCTCAGCTGTGAAAGACTGTGAGTGTGACCTGTCTATGTCTGTCTACTGTCCTCTTGCGTGAAACTCTTGCGAGTGGGGCAAAAAGAGCCTCCAGAAACCTCGCTCGCCCAGACGCCATTTTCAGGGAGGGACTTCAGAGCATAAAAACCGGCTATCCTTTGCAAAAGCTGGCTCCCTGTGTGTGACACCAGGCGGGGAAAATCCGCGAAAGTATACCGGCCCAGTGGGGCTCAGCTGTGAAAGACTGTGAGTGTGACCTGTCTATGTCTGTCTACTGTCCTCTTGCGTGAAACTCTTGCGAGTGGGGCAAAAAGAGGCTCAGAGGAGCACGGCCGCTCCGCTTCGCTACGCGGCCGTGCACTCTTTCTAAGGAAAGAACTCCATTGCAACAAGAAGGAAAAATCACACTAAGAATGGCGCTATATCACAGAAGCAAACATTTCTCTCTGGACTGTCTTCTCTGTTACATGCTCGGGCCTAAGATTTGACCCAGTGTGAGGCTTCATCCACGGAGGACTCCCCTCCCTTAGAGGCAAGTCAGCCCATCCAGAAAGGGAGGAGCCAGAGGAGTGTGCTGCCTACATCATATAGACAATGAATACCACTACAACACGTAGAAAAACCCACAATACAAATGTGACAATGGGGAAACAGCGCAGGCCAGCATCAGACATAGAGAATGAAGATGACAATTCTGAGGACCAGATAATGACTGAACAACTAATCAACCTCTCAGATAAGGACTTTAGACTAGCAATATGGAAGGTGCTCAACAGACTCCAAGAAACCATGGATCGAGTTGAACAGAACACTAATAAGAACCAAGAAAATATGAAGGCAGAAATGACAAAACTCCAAACTGAAATAACATGTCAACTAACAGGCCTGAAAAACTCAGTAAACGAAGTGAATGACAAAATGGATAAGCTCTGGGACAGGGTATCAGAAGCTGAGAATAGACTTGGTGCTGTGGAAGATGAGATACATAACAATTCCATACAGCAGGAGAGATTGGACAAAAAACTTAAAGCAAATGAGCAGACAATGGAAAAATTAGTCAAAGAATGGGAACAGACGAAAATAGAAGTCTATGATAAGATCAACAGAAACAACTTAAGAATCATTGGAGTCCCAGAGACCCAGGAAGAAAATTTCCAGGAAGAATCAATGGTCAAGAACATCATTAAAGAGAAACTCCCAGAGCTAAAGAATATATGTGATCAAATCCTGCATGCCCGAAGAGTACCAACCAAAAGAGACCCCAGAAAAACCACCCCAAGACACATCCTAGTCACAATGACAAATCCCACAGATAGAGACAGAATTCTGAAAACAGCAAGATCAAAAGGGGAAATCATGTTCAAGCAAGCTTCCCTGAGATTTACAGCAGACCTGTCACCAGAAACGCTCAATGCCAGAAAGCAGTGGTGGGATATTGTGACAAGACTGAATGAAATGAATGCTTCACCCAGAATACTATACCCAGCAAAACTCACTTTCCGGTTTGATGGAAGAATACATGGTTTCACAGACAAAAAACAGCTCAGAAACTTCACAGACACAAAACCAGTCTTAAGAGAAAAACTGAAAGACCTAATCTAAGACAAGACTACCCAAAAGACACACCAAATTTTGAAATAAAGATGGCGTTAAATCCCAGGACAATTCTTTCTCTCAACGTCAATGGACTAAATGCACCAGTTAAGAGACACAGAGTGGCTAAATGGATCAAAAAACTCAATCCAACCTTCTGCTGCCTACAAGAAACGCACCTGAATAGTCAGAACAAACATAGACTCAAAATAAAAGGCTGGAGAAAAGTTATCCAAGCAAACAACACCCATAAAAAAGCTGGAGTGGCCATACTAATATCAGATAATGCAAACTTTATACTCAGGAAGGTTGTAAGGGACAAAGACGGACATTTTATATTAATCAAGGGGTACGTAGAGCAGGAAGAATTCACTCTCCTAAACATATATGCACCGAATGAGGGGCCAGCAAAATATTTAATACAACTGCTGACAAATCTGAAAAATAATATCAACAACAACACAATAATTGTGGGGGACCTAAACACGGCTTTGTCAACACTGGACAGGTCAACCAGACTGAAACCCAACAAGAATATACTAGACCTGAGGAGAGAAATGGAAGAAAGAGGCCTAGTGGATATATATAGGACACTCCATCCCCAGAAACCTGGATACACATTCTTCTCCAATGTACATGGGACATTCTCCAGGATAGACTACATGCTGGCACATAAAACATACCTCCATAAGATCAAGAGGATAGAAATTTTGCAGACTACCTTCGCTGACCACAAGGCTCTGAAATTATTTGTGAACTCCAAAGGGACTCAGAAGAAACACTTTAACACCTGGAAGTTAAACAGCCTCATGCTCAATAACCAATGGGTCCGAGATGAAATCAAGGAGGAAATAAAAAGGTTCCTGGAAACAAATGACAATAAAGACACAAACTCTCAGAACTTATGGGACACAGCAAAAGCAGTACTGAGAGGAAAATTTATAGCTTTGCAAGCACACATCAGGAAGGAAGAAGGAGCTTACCTGAGTAGCTTAATGACACAGCTAATAGAACTAGAAAATGCTCAACTAAAGGACCCAAGAACAGGAAGACAGAAGGAAATAACAAAGCTGAGAGCAGAAATCAACGAAGTGGAAACTCAAAAAACAATCAGAAAGATCAACGAAAGCAGAAGTTGGTTCTTTGAAAAAATAAACAAGATTGATAGACCACTGGCAAACCTAACAAAGAAAGAGAGAGAGAGAAACTTGATAACTCGTATCAGGAATGAAAAAGGAGAGATCACTACTGATATGACAGAGATTCAAAGGGTAATCAGAAACTACTTTGAAAAACTCTACGCCACTAAAAATGAGAACCTGGAAGAAATGGATAAATTCTTGGACTCTTATAATCTTCCACGGTTGAAGGAAGAGGATGTAGCATATCTAAACACCCCCATCACCATTGATGAAATTAAAACAGTAATCAAATGTCTGCCGAAAAACAAAAGCCCAGGTCCAGATGGATTCACTAATGAATTCTATCAACCTTTCCAAGAGGAACTACTGCCAATCTTGGCAAGACTCTTTCATGAAATTGAACAAACAGAAACACTTCCAAATAGCTTTTATGAAGCCAACATCACCTTGATACCTAAACCAGACAGAGACGCTACCAAAAAAGAAAATTACAGACCAATATCACTGATGAATGCAGATGCAAAGATCCTCAACAAAATCCTGGCAAATAGGATTCAATGCCTCATTAAGAAGATCATCCACTACGATCAAGTAGGTTTCATCCCAGGAATGCAAGGCTGGTTTAACATCCGTAAATCTATCAACATAATACACAACATCAATAACAAGAAAAATAAAAACCACATGATCATATCAATAGATGCAGAGAAAGCATTTGATAAGGTCCAACACCCATTCTTGATCAAAACTCTCAGCAAGATGGGAATGGAGGGAACCTTTCTCAATATAGTGAAGGCCATCTACCACAAGCCAGTGGCAAATATTATCCTCAATGGAGAAAAACTGAAAGCCTTCCCTCTAAATTCTGGCACAAGACAAGGCTGTCCTCTCTCACCACTCCTATTCAACATAGCACTGGAAGTACTTGCTATAGCGATTAGGCAAGAAAAGGATATCAAGGGAATCCAGATAGGAAAGGAAGAAGTCAAGCTCTCACTGTTTGCAGATGACATGATACTCTACTTAGAAAACCCTAAAGACTCTATCAAAAAGCTTCTAGAAACAATAGACTCATATAGCAAGGTGGCAGGCTACAAAATTAACACACAAAAATCAATGGCCTTTCTATACACCAACAGTAATAAAGAAGAAATGGACATTAAGAAAACAACCCCATTCACAATAGTACCACACAAACTCAAATATCTTGGAATCAACTTGACTAAATATGTGAAGGACCTATACAAAGAAAACTATAAAACTCTGCTCCAAGAAATAAGAGAGGACACACGGAAATGGAAACACATACCCTGCTCATGGATTGGCAGGATTAACATCATCAAAATGTCAATACTCCCCAAGGCATTATACAGATTTAATGCCATCCCTCTAAAGATACCCATGACATTCTTCAAAGAAGTGGATCAGACACTTTTGAAATTCATTTGGAACAATAAACACCCTCGAATAGCTAAAGCAATCATTGGGAAAAAGAATATGGGAGGAATTACTTTTCCCAACTTTAAACTGTACTACAAAGCAACAGTTATCAAAACAGCATGGTATTGGAATAAGGATAGGTCCTCAGATCAGTGGAATAGGCTTGAATACTCAGAAAATGTTCCCCAGAGATACAACCATCTAATTTTTGATAAAGGAGCAGGAAATCCTAAATGGAGCAGGGAAAGCCTCTTCAACAAGTGGTGTTGGCACAATTGGATAGCCACTTGCAAAAAATTAAACTTAGACCCCCAGCTAACATCATGTACAAAGGTAAAATCCAAATGGATTAAAGACCTCGATATCAGCCCCAAAACCATAAGATATATAGAACAGCACATAGGCAAAACACTACAGGACATTACAGGCATCTTCAAGGAGGAAACTGCACTCTCCAAGCAAGTGAAAGCAGAGATTAACAGATGGGAATATATTAAGCTGAGAAGCTTCTGCACCTCAAAGGAAATAGTGCCCAGGATACAAGAGCCACCCACTGAGTGGGAGAAACTATTCACCCAATACCCATCAGATAAGGGGCTAATCTCCAAAATATACAAGGCACTGACAGAACTTTACAAGAAAAAAACATCTAACCCCATCAAAAAATGGGGAGAAGAAATGAACAGACACTTTGACAAAGAAGAAATACGCATGGCCAAAAGACACATGAAAAAATGTTCCACATCACTAATCATCAGGGAGATGCAAATCAAAACAACGATGAGATACCACCTCACACCCCAGAGAATGGCACACATCACAAAGAATGAGAATAAACAGTGTTGGCGGGGATGTGGAGAGAAAGGAACTCTTATCCACTGCTGGTGGGAATGCTGTCTAGTTCAACCTTTATGGAAAGCGATATGGAGATTCCTCCAAAAACTGGAAATCGAGCTCCCATACGATCCAGCTATACCACTCCTAGGAATATACCGTAGGAACACAAAAATACAATACAAAAACCCCTTCCTTACACCTATATTCATTGCAGCTCTATTTACCATAGCAAGACTCTGGAAACAACCAAGATGCCCTTCAACAGATGAATGGCTAAAGAAACTGTGGTACATATACACAATGGAATATTATGCAGCTGTCAGGAGAGATGAAGTCATGAAATTTTCCTATACATGGATGTACATGGAATCTATTATGCTGAGTGAAATAAGTCAGAGAGAGAGAGAAAAACGCAGAATGGTCTCACTCATCTATGGGTTTTAAGAAAAATGAAAGACACCCTTGTAATAATAATTTTCAGACACAAAAGAGAAAAGAGCTGGAAGTTCCAGCTCACCTCAGGAAGCTCACCACAAAGAGTGATGAGTTTAGTTAGAGAAATAACTACATTTTGAACTGTCCTAATATTGAGAATGTATGAGGGAAATGTAGAGCCTGTTTAGGGTACAGGCGGGGGTTGGGTGGGGAGGAGGGTGATTTGGGACTTGGGTGATGGGAATGTTGCACTGGTGATGGGTGGTGTTCCTTTTATGACTGAAACCCAAACACAATCATGTATGTAATCAAGGTGTTTAAATAAAAAAAAAAAAAAAAAAAAAAGAAATTTGGGGCCAGAGTGGTGGTGCAAGCAGTAGGGCCTCTGCCTTGCACACGCTAACCTAGGACAGACTGCAGTTCAATACCCCAGTGTCCCTTATAATCCCCCAGGCCAGGAATGATTTCTGAGCACATAGCCAGAAGTAACCTCTGAGCATCACTGGGTGTGGCCCAAAAGCAAATAAATATAGAAATTTAAAAAAATGAGAAAATAGGAAACCTAAAAAATGTTAAGAAAAAAAGAAAGAAAGAAGGGGGATGGAGGAGGCTACTCTTACATTTGAAAATAAACACACTAAGAGACATAACTCCTGATGTATTAAAAATAAACATACAAAAATATAGATATCTGCATTAAATCTTTTGAGATACTTTTAGGGGTATTAAGATTTAGGGCCCATTTCCGTTCCACACAGTGATCTTGTTGGGTTTGATAAATGGTTTGCAGCAACAAGTAATCTGGTAGTGTGCTTGAGCTGGAACTCCTTCTGGGGTTGTATTTGGTAGCAAGCAACAGTCCACATTTAGGGTGTGTATGTGAGAGAAGAAATGCTACAGAGAATGAGTCTGCAGGAGAGGTGGTTGCAGCTTCTTGCTGGGGTCTGAGATGTGAGACTGAGTGGGTGTCCCCTTGCTCTGGGAGCTGGGTGATGGCTTATTGGGGCTGACGGTCGGTCTTGGTACCTGATTAGTTAAGAACTGAGGATAGAAAGTGTTAATTAAGGAGGGATAATGGATCAGGATTGGGAGACGAAAGGATATAAGGAGTTTTGAAGGGAGAGAAGAGGAATAATATATAAGAGAGGCTATATACAGTATAGGCATGGATTATTTACAGAATAGGGTGGGTAGACAAAGATAAGTCCACATCTTGCCCACTTATAGACAAACATTAGAGATCTTTTTATAAGTTGACAACCTTATTGTTTTTGTCTGAGAAGCAACAGTTTACATGTTAGAGCAATCTAGAAAAATTGACTGCAACTTCATGGCATTCTAAAATAAGGGCAATACCATTTCTATAGTTTCTTCTAAACCTTAATATAGTTAATTTTGTTAAATAAAACAATCTACCATGAGCAAATGTGTCAGATAAAGCTGCTTTGCATGCAGCTCCTCTTATTGAGGATGAGAGTAAGGCAATAGATCTCTGCACTTAGATTTCTGCCTTAAGCTCTGTGTCAACCACTTCCAAGCTACTATTTCAAGCTATTGTGTAAAAAACACCTTTTTCTCAAAATCCCATTGTCCTTATTAATTTAATGGGAATTAATAACACCTACCCAACAAATGTTTGGTAAATATTTAGTGATGCATGCAGAATCTTTTTTTTTTTTACAAAAAGCACTATTTATCTACCATTGCATTTCCAACAAAAATAAGACAAAATGACCCCAAATAGGATACTAGTGCTAGCATTGTAGCTTTTTCTTTTATATGACAAAGAAGAGAGTCCTGAATCATGTGCTCTTATAATCACCAGTATTAAATGTTAACCCGAGACTAATAACAAAGGACTCAAATAAGGAAGGAAGCACTAAAAATGATGCCAGAAAATTTTGAATTATCATAAGGGGTTACTATAAATAACTAAGAGCCAACTAATGAAAGGCAGGAATAAGAGAAAAAATCTTATAAAATCATACTAAAATAGTATTAAGGAGAAATAGAAGATCTGAAGAGACCAAGTATGTTCTATTGATTCAAGTGTGGAGATTGAATCAGTAATAAAGAAATCTCCCAACTAACAAGAGCCCAATTTCAGGCACAATATTTTTAATTTAATAGAACAGTATTTTTTCTTTTATTATTAAATATAATTTTTATTTTAATCATAGTGGCTTACATATCATTGTCAATAATATTACATATTAACATAAAATCAGGGGAATTCCCATCACCGAATTGTCCTCCCTCCACCTCTGTTCCTGTCCTTTTTCCCATAACCTCTTCCCTTACCCCTGGGGCTAGAAAAAGGGGTCCCCTCTGTGCCTAGCTTACTACTTAGTGGTCTTACACCTATTTGGTCTTGGTACCTCCCTTATTCCACTGCCCCAATTGGGAGGCAGGACTAGATAGTTCAAGTTACGCGGTTTTGTTTGAAGAAGAGAAAAAAAAAAGAAAAAAAGAATCAGATACTCCAGAAATGGGCAGAGTCCTTCTAGAGGCTTTCATCCTTGGTTTGAGAGATGAAGGGGAAAAAGAAGGTGAAACACCACAACAGTACATAAAAAACTGTCAAATAAAATATCCAGTGAGCATTCCAAAAAAAAAACCCAAAAAACAAAAAGTTAAGCACCATATAAAAGCCATGGTATTGAGATAAAAAAAAATGTGGCAGAGTACATAAGAAAAGAAAAAAAGATAAATAAATAAATAAATATAAATGGAGACAGCCACTTCAATAGCCAAACCACAACAACGCAATCAACAAAAAAATAGATAAGTAAATAATAATAAAAAAATTGTTTTGTGCTTTTTTTTTCCCTCCTGCAGATGCACAGTAAATATTGGGGTCATTCAAAAAAGAATTTCCTTTGCCTAAGAGATAACAGGGTTTCTCCACCCTTGAAGTATATTGTCATGGGATTAACTATAGACTCTTTCAGGTTCATTTACTCTCCCTTGGTGCTTTTGTGGTGTATGGAAGACTTCTGCTCCGTCCTGGGTGATAACATCAGACCTCTGTATCTAGAGGTCTCGGTATCTGCCGAGTCAAGGAGTTGAACTTATGATTATGTCTTTCTTTGTGAGTCTAGAAGTTCTGTTCCCTCACTGTCATTTTAATCCGTCTTCTGTGGTTTGCGGTCCTGGTCTTTGCCCTAATCCTAGGATGGGCCTGGGATAGCGTCTTCCATTATGTTTCCAGAGGTCCCCTTCCATTGCAATAGTCTCAGATAGACCTCTGGAAGTAGGGATCATAGTTGTTATGCAGGTCGTAGCTCACACCCTAGACTAGGGCTTTTTATTGGTCCCAGGATACATACAGTCTGGCCATGGTTCTGTCAACCAGTCATCTGTAAATCACAATCTTGGCATTTGGACAGATCAAAGGGTGACAAGTCTTCTGATTTTGTCTTATCGTTAGTTGGTGAGGTAGGATAACTTGCTCTTCGGTCAAGTTGTTACCATTTTCCTCGTTGTCAGGGTATCATATTAGGGCTGGCACTTGTTGGTCTCTGAGCACTGTTAAGGATGTCCCGGTTGGGATTTGTTTCCTGTGGCTGTCGTTTCTATGTCTGTGGTCCAGGGTTCAAGGCTGGATAGTTGGTGTCTAATCACCTGGGGTCTAAGTTGGGTCCACGTGACATATTTTCATGGTGGGAGATACCCCTGTATTGTAAACAAGTATGAGTTCTTATCCCTAATAAATAAGAGCTCGTTTTTATACGTAAGATTTCCCCATTTTTTAGTGTGCCTTTGCAGGGAGACAGTAAGTCACTTTACCAAGAAGTGTTAATTGTGTTGGCATGTACACCTTAAAATCATATTAGTATAATGGTTTAAAAAGGATACTCTAGAGACAGCATGGGGGGAAATGTTCTTGAGCAAAATGTCTATTGTTCTGTCAGAGATGTAGAGCCTTACTAATTAGAATGAATTAGTAGTAGTAAGATTCCCCTCAAGTGTATTGAGGACTAGTTAGCATATAATCAACAGAGTAATGATAAATGGCAGTGTGCTGAGTTGGGGTGATGTGATTAATAGAATTTATAGAAATTCAGGTTGCCTTTTATTTGCTTTACTATTTTCCTGAATTAATTTAAGAAGGAGATTTGTAAAGCACATTCATTTAAGTGAGTAGAAAATAGAGAGGTGGCAGAAGTTTTAAACCCAAGAGAAGCCAAGCAGAAGTTAATACTGATTTTTACTTTATGTTCATAGAACTGTTTATAAAGAACTGTCACATTCTTTTTTTTAGTTCTTTTATTGACTTAATGAGGTAGCCAAAATTGGTATTAACCTCTATTACATTATTGAATACCATAGTTCAGTAAATTTGGGTCATCTATACAGATTTATATAGGTAGTAACACAGAATTGGATCAAGAGTTAGAATACTCTATATTTCAGCATCTATTGCCTATTCTGAAAATTACCCAAATTGTGTTAAGGAAAACCAATACTGCCTCTCCAGTAATGTGGGATTTTTATGTAAATTTTTTAGAACTCTTCTTAGATTTTTAAAGGAAAAAGAATTTGAATCTGCTGGATAGTTTGAAACACAGGCTAACAAGAATTGTCATGTGTCACATGGAAAATACATGCCTAAAATAAATCCCATTAAAGAAAAATAATTTTGAAGAGACAGAAATATTTGAACCCCAAATATGGCCTCTAGACATTACCAAATCCAAATATACTTAGAAGTTGAAAACAGTCAATATATTTTTCTTTATTTTTAAAATTCTGATTTTATTTGTGTTACTTTCACCAGACAAAAGTTAATGTCTTCTGGTGGTGTCTGTCTTATAAGATAAGAAAAATCTTTTTTTTTTAAGATAAGACAAATCTTATCTTAGAGATAATGCATGACTTTTGCTATAGAGAAGGTAGGTTGGTAAGATAACTATTACCAAATTATCCATCATAATTGCATTAGGTAATTTTTAAGAATAATCTCAATGAAGAAACATAAATTAAGTAAAATTATTTTAGAATTATTATAGAATATATTTAAAAGAACCTATGGTTTCAATCTTGTCATACTTTATATTAAAACTCTGATTACTGAAAGAAGTGACTTCAGAGGCATTATACTTTAGAATAAGGCCTAGTGATCTATACTAAACAAAAGTAATTGATACTGAGGATACTGTGATTCTTTGAGGTGAAAAAGAGGAATATTTCTAGAGAGAAAATATAAGCAAAATATCTAAAAAGAAGAAATTTTATAACTATTCTTACTAAGTACTGAGGACACATCTCAGCATTTTATATATACTAGCTCATTTTATAGCGCTCTCAATTCTTTGAGATGAAAAAGAGGAATTTTTCTAGAGAGAAAATATAAGCAAAATATCTAAAAAGAAGAAATTTTATAACTATTTCTTACTAAGCACTGAGGACACATCTTAGCATTTTATATATACTAGCTCATTTTATAGAGCTCTCAATGTTAATAATAACATATAAATTTAAAAAGGAACTTAAATAGAATGAAAAAGTTAGTCCTTAGATTTATAGGAAATATTAAAAATCTTTATTATGTGAGCCATAATATTTTGCAAATATTTATGTTGAAAATAAGTAGATTTCAATCATTCACTACATCAAGGAAATTACAGCAACAGTGTAACGGCAGTAATTGAAACAGACCACCGAGTCGCCGTGTAACGGCAGTAATTGAAACAGACCACCGAGTCGCCATTTTTGAGCCTGCGCAGCAGCAACTTCGGGAAAACGTACAGCCTTGACATAGCCTTCTCCTCGTTACTTTCTAAGAAGTCGAAAAAGTCTGAAAATCATTCACTAAAAACGATGCCGAAGAATAAAGGGAAAGGTGGTAAAAATCGTCGTCGGGGTAAGAATGAAAATGAATCTGAAAAGAGAGAACTGGTATTTAAAGAGGATGGCCAAGAGTATGCTCAGGTCATCAAAATGTTGGGAAATGGACGATTAGAAGCAATGTGTTTTGATGGTGTCAAGAGGTTATGTCACATCAGAGGAAAACTGCGGAAGAAGGTTTGGATCAACACCTCAGACATTATATTGGTCGGTCTGCGGGACTATCAGGATAACAAAGCGGATGTGATTTTAAAGTATAATGCAGATGAAGCTAGGAGTTTGAAGGCCTATGGAGAGCTTCCAGAACATGCCAAGATAAATGAAACTGATACATTTGGCCCCGGAGATGATGATGAAATCCAGTTTGATGATATTGGAGATGATGATGAAGATATTGATGATATCTAAACTGAACTTTGAAAATTCTACGGATTGTTCTACCATTTGAATTTCGGCTGTATCTGTTAAGAAGACTCATCTTCATTCACCATAAATATTGGTTTTGTAGCCAACTGGTTTATTCCCATGGTTTTAAATGTTTATTGTATTTCTTTTAAGATCTTTTGATTCTGAGTTATCTTAATTAGCAAGTTGTTCTTTTGTGTGATGGAGAGTTATCAATGAGAGACCACAAAGGCTACAATTAAAAGTGAAAGAAAAGGAAAATAATCAACACTATGTTTATTTTAATATCCAAGTTGTTATATCACTTCAATAAAGTTACATCCAAGTAGTAATTTTATTCTTTAAGTCTTTCATTTATTCTTGAGGTTTTTATTGTTAAATTTAAGGTATGCAGATACCTGCATTTGATAAAGGGCTAATTTTATACAAGTACTCCTATGTATTTTCATACTGATTTTTCTAACATATGGTCATCTTCATTTTGTTGCCACCATAGTAAAAATAGACTCTAAATGAAGTTTTAATATATGGTACAAGTAGTTGTTTCCAAATTTGTTAAATTAGTTGTTATATTAACATTGAATGTATTGACAAATTGGTATTTACAAGTCCTCTCATAAGACAATATGTGGAAATATTTTAAAAATTTCAATACATAGAATATTTGTTTAACATACAATACTTTGTTGACAGTCATGTGCATTATGTCCATTATATTGGACTTTGAACATTTACAATACAATGGACAAAAAAAGATCAAATTTTATGGTAGCTTAGCCTAAACCTAGTCTAGAATAAGGACAAGAAAAGAACCAAAGCTATGAAATAAAATTAAAAGTTGCATTTAAAAAAAAAGAAAATTACAGAAAATTTTGTTGCATATATAGCTGTTAAAATTTGAATCTCATATTTTATATAAATATTTCAAAACATTAAAAATTCAAAGAGTAATTTACATATAATGGGTCAAAATATAAAAGAATACAACATAATTTTTAAATTTTATCCTGGCTCAAAAAATTTAAATACAAGACCCTTTCATTTTAGTTATTTATTCTGTGACATTTTTGAGATGCCCTAAAATTAAAGTAAAACTGATAAAAGAGTATTTAACATATGAACATTTGAAAAATTTGCTGTCAGAATGACCTTTATTTTATTAAGATATTTTGTAAATCATTGAGTCCTCAAAATGAATAAGAACTTATTGGTACTTTAATGTATATATATATATATATACACACACACAATTATATATGGAAAGCCTATATTAAACAAATAAATGATATTTTTTTCTAGAAAGTTGAGAATCAAAAGCAACTAAGATCCTGGTCCAATGATTTTCTTTGAGTTCTTTAATAGAGCAGAGTTTCGATACTTCTGTTTCTTTCCAAAACCTCTTTCCTCTTCCCTTACATTATCTTAGTTCTTTAGCTGCCTAATTTCTACTTTTGTTTCTATCTCATCATCAGGCAAGCCTTTTAGATTTTACAGGCTATCTTGCCACTCTGATACAAATTCAAATATGACGGATACTTCCATAGTTTATAGTTATATCTTTAGTTTCACAAATTTGTTTTGCTTTGCTTTCATTGGGTCATATCCAATGAAGCTTCTGGATCTGTACTCAAGAATTAAGCCTGGCTAACACAGGGGACAGCCTGGAATGCCAGGGATACAATGCAGGTTAACCATATGCAAAGCAAACACCCTTCCAACTGTATTATCACTCTGATCCCCAGTTTTGCAATTTTTTAAATCTTTACAAAATTGCAAGATCGTTTCCAAAAAGACATAAGTCAACTCTAGTCCTACAAAGAAACATCAGCCATCCATAAAAGGGGACCGCCCCTTTAAATAAAGACCCTAATTGTGATTGGCTGGCTGAGTCTATTAAACCCTCCCTCCTTGGGAAGACTGGGTGTGGAGAGTTGGTTGGCAGTTTGAAGAGACAGTTAAAGGAACAAGTGAATTGAACTGTTTCTACTCCCGACTACAGCTTTTCTCCCTAATTTGGACAGACTTTTGTCTACTTTCAGCTGTGTCTTTTTACTTTACCTGGCCTTCAATCTGACTTTACTCTAGTCTGAAACCCATCTCTCCTCTTTATCTCTCTCCTTGCCTAGGGGTTTGTAATAGACCGTGGGCTTCTCTAATAAATAAGACTGAGATACTTGTCAGAGTCTTGCCTACAAGGGCCGGTATTACCAGTAGCATGGACCTATCTTCAACAGCTTGGCTTTGACACTCAGCCATATTTTCTTTGTTTTCTGCTATTTTCCCAAGATTCACAATTATATCTGGAGTATATTATTAGTAACATAGTTATGTGATTAGAAAAAAGATAATAGGATTCTGGTAAGAAAAAAACAGACTACTATTAATAAAACAATTGTACAAAATTATTTTTCTTCATTTATTTAGTAAATATACATCACCTGATCTATGTTTTATTTAATATATTAAATGATAGTAAACTTGACATCATCGCTTGCTCAAGGGATTTTGAAGACCATGGGTGGAACATGTATGACAATTATGAGATACTGTGTAAAGCATTATAGCACTCAAAATGGAGAGTACTATAGAAATATGCAGGAGAAATATGAATTTAAAATGCTTATTATGTTACAGAACATCCCAAAAGGCATTATTTAAAACAAAATGTTCTTTCCATGTGGTATTTTTCTGTGGGTCAGAAATTTGAGAAAGGGGACAACTAAATTGAAAGGTAATTGTGCATTTAGCTGTATTTTCTCATTATTGCATAATGTATTTGGAAACATTTCATAAATTTCAATAATCTATTTTAGTTGTCACCTCTGTCTCCCTAAGATGAATCTGTTCAGTAATAAAATTTATATCATGTGATAACTAAACCATCTACTGCCCTCTTCCACATCTATGCTGAAAATGTGCTTCATCAAGGTCATCTTCAGAAAGTGAGAATATCTTAATGGGTTCAGATAAGGATCAATTTACTAACAAAAAAATTGTGCTTATGTAGTACTACCAACTGTACACTGCCGAAGATATAAAGAGGTCATTTGTAGGTAAAGAATTATGAGCCATAACTGTTTACTCACAAACAGCTAACAATATTTTATAATCAAAGGGAGATATTCGTATAAGGAACAGAAGAATATTTCAAAGTCAGCAGTCCAAAGAACAAACAAGGAGACAGAAATTATCTTGTTACTAAAATACCTGTTTCCTATTTAACAAGACAATGTTATAAGCTGAAGCCAGTGCTATCAAAGTAATAGATATTATGATGCAAAGCAAATGGTGGAATTAAATGATTTATGCTTAAGGAATAGCTATTTGTAAAGGATGAAGTTTTTCTAAATTGAAAGTAACAGACAAGATTTAAATATATGGTTCATAAGCCTTACAAATTAGATACTACATACCTAAGTTATAACATGATTTGCTTTGGGAAATCATGTTGTCTTTGAAAACAACACATAGACTTCGGTTTCAGTGATTCCATTGTTCACAGCTAACGCATTTCTCACTGTTTTGCCAAGGCATCATAATTAGTTCAATTTCCTTCTCTGTATGCAAAAAAAATATTTACCAAGCTCTTAGTTGGCACCAAATTTGATTTTTGGCTCTGAGGATTTAGTATTGAAAAGATCAAGACATACCCTCTGTGAGTTAGATAATAAAAGGTAAGCAAGCCATCACACACAGTGCAGTCTATAAGAACTTTAGCTTGAGTTGATTACTGAACCAACTCAACCAATATTATTAAGTACCTTTGTGTGTCAAGAAATATATTAGACACTGTTGAGGATACAAAGCAATCCAGTAATGTTTTTTCTGTTTTGAACAGGATCTGAACCAATGTCATTGTGAAGCCCTGTGTAGAATAAAAATAAAAATATAAAGTAGAAAGAGATCCCCGTAATGGGTGAGGCTGCCTCAGGCACCGAGCTTCTAAACTTTTAGGCTGATGTGTCTGATGAGGAGTAATAGTAGAGAAATAATTCACAAGCAGTGAGTTAAATTTGCATTGGAGTCAGCTTGCTTTTATTCCATGGCCTTTCTCTGCCCTGTGTTTTTCTTCACATGTGCTTCTTTGTTAAGCTTTCTGCTGCCTCTTTCTCTGCTTTTTGCTTCTTTGTCCTTCACCTCCCCCAGCCAGATGCTTTTATTCTTTATTTCAAACAGACTGCCCCATCCCAGATATGGTGTGGTCTGATCATCCAGGTGGGATTAATATCTCAAAAGATGCAGTTAGGGAAACAGGAAGTTGGGGGAAGTGTAACCTTACAGCCCTGTTTATTCATAATTCAAAATATGTTATAGGATGTCAAGAGACACTTAGTAATTTAGATCTTGGTTCTGCAGTAGAGATCAAAGGATTGAAAACTGCCCTTGAAACACAGTACAATTTAAAAATAATATTCTATCAAAGAATTTTTTTCTGGGGGAAAAAGGGCGTTATAGGAGCCAGAGTGATAGCACTGTCAGTAGGACTTTTATCTTGCACAGTCCCACACGGGTTCAAGCCCCAGCATTCCACAGGTCCCAAAATCTTGTCAGTAGGAATTTCTGAGCAGAAATCCAGAAAGGGTGCCCAATGGAAAAACTGCCAGGTACAGCCCCAATACAAATAAGAAGTATTATAAATGCTTTTTAAGACTTTTAATTGACATATTTCTATCAAGACCAAAAACAAATTGAATTCTGTTCACCAACATAGTGAACCAATATGGTTAGTTAAATATGACTAGTGTACAGCATGGTTATAATTTAAGAGAATATTTTTTGTTTATATATTTAGAATTCTTACTGAGATAGATATTCTATAAATTTGGTATTCTGGGTACTTTGATATATTCTTCTAATGAACTTCCACACTATTATTCATTTAGAAAAACATGAGATAATGTTTGCTTCTACCAGTGGCTGCTTTGAGGAAAATAAGCTACTATTAAAGGCAGTCTCCAAATAACTCCTTTGGGCATTTTTCTCACTTTGACATGCTCTCACTCATTTTAGATTGTGGAATCTATTTTAGAATTGGAGACTATGTAACTGTACTTAAAGTTAAAGTTCAAATTATTTTAAGTACATAAGAGAAGACACATTCATGAGTCCTTGGTTATAGAATTATCTAATATTAATGGAAAGTAAAAATATTCAGTCTGGGTGTTTTGATATTGAATTTATATAACTAAGTGCTAATGATTGTTATTGATATCATAATTTCATTTTTGTTTTGGGCCATACCTAGCAGTGCTAGGACTTACTTCTGGCCGTTCTCATAGATTACACTCCTGGTCATACTCAGGGTATTATATGCAGTCCTGAGGATCAAATTCAGGTCAACTACATTAATTGCTGTACTATCTGGCCCTCTACAAGTTTTCAGATGTTCTAAACTTGTGAGAAATCTTGAGAAAATAAAGTAATAATATTATTTTTAGTTAGAGTATTGTACTGAGTCTGCTGTTCATATGACAAAAACAGAAGAAGTACTGATGAGTACATAGTGTGAAGCTTCTGAACCATTAGTTTATATGTGAAAACAGAATTAAAAAATGTGGATGAGTTAAACATACTGTGTTCTGATATTCAGATGAATTATAATGGACATATGTGATAACTAACTTCTTAAATACCCAATACACTGCCGTACAAAAAAAGTCAATGTTTGATCCTAAACTATGACTAGTTAAGCAAAATCTAACCATCAGAAATTTAATATTTAATTACTTCAACTAAAAAAAGAAAATATGAAACTAAATTACATCTAATTAATGATTGTTGAATCAATCAAATGCTGAAAATACTAATACTTATGCTGATGTAAGTCAAATCAACATACAATTTCAGTAGGTATACCCTGACTTAATCTTGATTTCTTCTTCAGCAATAAAGAATTTTTTTCTCTGGTTTTTTTCTTTGTTTGTTTGTTTTGGGGCCACACCTGGTGACACTCAGGGGTTCATTCTGGCTCTGAGCTCAGAAATAGCTCCTGGCTTGGGGGATCAAAGGGGTTCAGGGAATTGAACACAGGGTCTCTCCTAGGTCAGCCGCATGCAAGGCAAATACCCTACCACTGTGCTATCATTCCGGCCCCAGAATTTCTTTATGGCACTAAAAAATGTACACTCATACATTATTCTATCTATAGATTAGTACAAAGCCATCCAATATGAGTACTACCTAAAAGTTTATGTGATAAAACCTGCTTTTGGAAACTGTTCATTTTCACTTAATGGAAAGATAAATATACCAGATTTTTTGGATAATAAGCTTAATAGCTACCAAAATATTCATTCAAAACAAGGCAATGTGAGAAATGAAGGTCTGAGATATGCCTTTTGAACAATAAAGATGATAACTAAAATATAATAAGATATTCTATTTCTTATTTTTTCCTTCTACTGGTCTGAAAATCAGTTCCTCACACATGTAAAGCAAGTGATTCTACCTTTGAACTAAATCCCCAGGCTTCACTTAATTCTTTATGATGATTTTTATAAACATCTTTTGTTTTCATAAGACTTTATAACCACTCTTCTTACAAAATAAAACTCTAATTTTCTATGATTATAGTTACTTTAAAATGACATGGGATTGGGGAGATTGACTTCAGCATTAGGCTTTAATCAATCACAGTCATTTGTCAAAACATGGACCCATGATATATTTAGAGACCATGAAACACGATGGGGTCTTTTGCTAGGAATCCTGAGGAAAAAGATTCCATCTTATTCTCCTGTTCTTAAATATGTTAAATATAGATGATATGCTACATTCAAATTACAATCATTTACCCCTCAGGGTAATTACAAAAAAATTAAATGAAGCATTGTGAACTAAAAAAATACATAGGTCAAGGATTTTTTTAAAATTTGGGGCCGGGCGGTGGCGCTAAAGGTAAGGTGCCTGCCTTACCTGCGCTAGCCTAGGACGGACCGCGGTTCGCCCGGCGTCCCATATGGTCCCCCAAGCCAGGAGCGACTTCTGAGCGCATAGCCAGGAGTAACCCCTGAGCGTCACCGGGTGTGGCCCAAAAAAACAAACAAACAAACAAACAAAAATTAGCTTGAACAAGTTGCAACTCATTCTATTTTTATTAAGATAATTTAATTAATACTAGGCTACAAAGAGCATCCATCCTGAATTATAAAAAATTCTCTAGCACAGAAGAGATTGAGATTCATACTTATCACTATTTAAGTCCTAATGCAAATACTACTAAAGATATGACTTGGAATGTTAATTAACATCTCTGCAGCTCAGTTTTGTTGTAAATAGTAAAATACAATGATAAGTAAAATATCTGTGGAAGTATTCTGATACATCAAATATTATATGGTAGATGTTGAATAAATAAATGTTATTAATTTTTATATACAACAGAAATAATGAAAAATCAAGTATAGCAAGTATGAATTTGTCTTGTATGTAACCAACCCTGATTTGAACTCTGGCACCATATATGAGCCCCAAAGCACTGCCAGGAGTGTAGCTAATCATCTTAAGCACACACCCTGTTTTAACATCCAGAGCACATACTCTGATTTCCCTAATTCCTTACCCTGTCTTCTCTAAACACAGAAGTACACACCCTGGTTTAATCCCTTCTCACATCTTATTCAATTGGATGACACAGAGTACACACCTTACTCTCCCCTAAAATAAATATCCATTTCCCACCTACAATAAACTGAGTTACTCTCCTGAAGTGGCTGGTGGATGCTTTTTAGAAACCATAGGAGCACTTCAGAAACAGTTGAAAACATTTTAGAAAATTTGGCTTGAATCTTTCTAGATACATAAAAACTATAATAATAAGAAGAAGAACCACTACCAAAGTAACCAATGTATAAATTACTATGCCACTTTGTTTTATCTTGACTGTTTTAACAAAGGAAGCAATATAAGTAAAAAAAGGCCAACCCCAAACCAAGCTATTATCACAACTTTAAATTAATAGAAGCTAATTTAAAAATCCATGGCAGAAAAATCCACTGAGCAACCATGAAACTACCCTAGAGAACATCTCACCAGTCATAGACGGAGTCTCTCCTACAGGTGCCAGTTATAAATGAAGCTGGTCAGATCCCAAGATGTAGATGTTACTGATGAGCTCAGAATCGTTTGACATATGAGTCACTGATGATGTCAGATCTCAGCAAGTGGAGCATTCACAAAGAAGCATTGATTTGATTAGCTATAAATTCCTGAGCAGAATATCAGGAGTAATCCTTGAACACAGTGTCAGGTGTAATCCCTGAGTACTGTCAAACATGGCCCCCAAGACAAACAAAAAGTACAAGAAATCTTTATTTGTATTCATGTATAACTAAAAAAGCTATAAAAATAATTTTTCTAGTATCATTAACTAAACTCGACTTCTAATGCTTATAAATTATAAGAATTTGAGAACTCAGCCCACTTCAGTTATCCCACTTTAATTTTGAAATAACTGATTCTAAATATAAATTCAAATTTCTATTTTATTTTTAAACATTTGATTCCTTGTTCTTAAATTTAATACTTATAAATGAAATTTTCCTATACATGGATGTATATGGAATCTATCATGCTCAGTGAAATAAGTCAGAAGGAGAGAGAGAGACGCAGAATAGTCTCACTCATCTATGGGTTTTAAGAAAAATAAAAGTCATTTTTGAGGGGCCGGGCGGTGGCGCTGGAGGTAAGGTGCCTGCCTTGCCTGAATAACAATTCCATACAGTAGAAGAAATTAGAAAAAAGCCTTAATGCAAATGACCAAACAATGGGAAAATTTCTCAAAGAATGGGAACAGATGAAAACAGAGTTCTATGATAAGCTCAACAGAAACAACTTAAGAATCATTGGAGAACATCATTAAAGAGAAACTAACAGAGCTATTAAGTAATTAAGCTTAATATTAATTAAATGTAATATGTATATTTATGTGCACAATTTTAATTCTGAATACCAGTATCCTACCTGTAAAATGTTTTAATATAAATAACTTTCATGAAAAAAAAGAGTACATACAATCAAATTCTGCATGCCCAAAGATTACCAACTAAAAGAGATCCCAGAAAAAGAACACCCCAAGACACATTCTAGTCACAATGATGAATCCCACAGATAGAAACAGAATTCTGAAAGCAGCAAGATCAGAAAGTGAAATTACTTTCATGGGAACATCCTTGAGATTTACAGCAGACCTGTCACCAGAAACACTCAAGGCCAGAAGGCAGTGATGGTACATAGTGACAAAACTCAATGAAATAAATGCATCGCCTAGAATACTGCACCCAGCAGAACTCACTTTCAGGTTTGAAGGAACAATACTGGTTTCACAGACAAACAACAGCACAGAAACTTTACAGACTCAAACCATTCTTAAAAGAAAAACAGAACGGCCAACTTTAAGACAAGACTGACCAACAGAAACACCCAACTTCGATATAAAGATGGCACTAACACCCAGGACAATTCTTTCTCTCAATGTCAATGGACTAAATGCACCAGTTAAGAGACACAGAGTGGCTAAATTGATCAAAAAACTCAACCCAACCTTCTGCTGCCTACAAGAAACACACCTGAATAGTCAGAACATAGACTCAAAATAAAAGGCTGGAAGAAAAATCATCCAAACAAACAACACCCATTAAAATACTGAAGTGGCCATACTAATATCAGATGATGCAAACTTTATACTTAGGAAACTTGTAAGGGACAAAGATGGACATTTTGTATTAATCAAAGGATAGGTACAGCAGGAAGAAACCACTCTCCTAAACATATATACACCGAATGAGGGGCCAGCAAAATATTTAATAAAATTGTTGACAAATCGAAAAATAGTATCAATAACAACACAACAATTGTGGGAGACTTCAACACGGCATTGTCAACACTTGCCAGGTCAAAGAGATTGAAACCCAGCAAGAATATACTAGACCTGAAAAGAGAAATGTAAGAAAGAGGCCTAGTAGATATATACAGGACACTCCACCCCTAGAAGCCTGGATACACATTCCTCTCTAATGTACATGGGACATTTTCCAGGATAGACTACATGCTAGCACATAAAACATACCTCCATAATATCATGAGGATAGAAATTTTGCAGGCTACCATCCCTGACAACAAGGCCCTGAAATTATATGTGAACTACAAAGGAAAACAGAAGAAAAACTTTAACAACTGGAAGTTAAACAGCCTCATACTGAATAACCAGTGGGTCCGAGATGAAATCAAGGAGGAAATCAAAACCTTCCTGAAAACAAATGACAATGAAGACACAAATGATCAGAACCTATGGGACACAGCAAAAGCGGTACTGAGAGGAAAATTTATAGCTTTGCAAATACACATCAGGAAAGAAGAAGGGGCATGCCTGAATAGGTTAATGACACAGCTCATAGAATTAGAAAGTACACAACAAAAGGACCCAAAAATAGGGAGATAGAAGGAAATAATAAAGCTGAGAGCAGAAATCAATGAAGTGGAAACCCAAAAAACAATCTGAACAATCAACGAAAGCAGAAGTTGTTTCTTTGAAAAATAAACAGGATTGATAGACAACTGGCAAAACTAACAAAGAAAGAGAGAGAGAGATAAACTTAATAAATCATATTAGGAATGATAAAGGTGAGATCACTACTGTTATGGTAGAGATTCAAAGGGTAATCAGAAACTACTTTGAGAAATTCTATGCCACTATAAATAAAAACTGGAAGAAATGGATAAATTCTTGGACTCTTATAATCTTCCACGGTTGAATGAAGAGGATGTAGCATATGTAAACACACCCATCATTATTGATGAAATTAAAACGGTAATCAAATATCTGTCCAAAAACAGAATCCCAGGCACAGATGGATTTACTAATGAATTCTTTCAAACATTTTAAGAGGAACTACTACCAATCATGTCAAGACTCTCTCATGAAATCAAAAAAACTGGAACACTTCTAAAGAGCTTTTATGAAGCCAACATCACCTTGATACCTAAATCAGATAGATGCTACCAAAAAATAAAATTACAGAACAATATCGCCGATGAAAACAAATGCAAAGATCCTCAACAAAATCCTGGCAAATAAGATTCAATGCCTCATTAAGAAGATCATCCACAAAGATAAAGTAGGTTTTATCCAGGAATTCAAGGATGGTTTAACATCCATAAATCTATCAACATAATACACAACATCAACAAATGAAAAATAGAAATCACATGATCATATCAATAGATGCAGAGAAAGCATTTGATAAGGTCCAACACCCATTCTTGATCAAAAATCTCAGCAAGATGGGAATGGAAGGAACCTTTCTCAATATAGTTAAAGCCATCTACCACAAGCCAGAGGCAAATATTGTCCTCAATGGAGAAAACCTGAAAGCCTTTCCTCTAAATTCTGGCACAAGACAAGGCTGTCCTCTCTCACCACTCCTATTCAACATAGCACTGGAAGTACTTGCTATAGCGATTAGGCAAGAAAAAGATATCAAGAGAATCCAGATAGGAAAGGAAGAAGTCAAACTCTCACTGTTTGCAGATAACATGATCCTCTACTTATAAAACCCTAGTGTTTCTACGGAAAAGCTTCTAGAAACAATAGACTCATATAGCCACATAGCAGGCTACAAAATTAACAGACAAAAATCAATGGCCTTTCTATACACCAATAGTAATAAGGATGAAATGGACATTAAGAAAACAACCCCAGGGGCTGGGAAGGTGGCGCTAGAGGTATGGTGTCTTCCTTGCAAGCGCTAGCGTAGGACGGATGGTGGTTCGATCCCCCGGCATCCCATATGGTCCCCCCAAGCCAGGGGCGATTTCTGAGTGCATAGCCAGGAGTACCTCCTGAGCGTCAAATGGGTGTGGCCCAAAAACCAAAAAAAAAAAAAAGAAAAGAAAAGAAAAAAGAAAACAACCCCATTCACAATAGTGCCACACAAACTCAAATATCTTGGAATCAACTTGACTAAAACTATGAAGGACCTCTACAAAGAAAACTATAAATCTCTGCTCCAAGAAATAAGAGAGGACACGCGGAAATGGAAGCACATATCCTGCTCATGGATTGGCAGGATTAACATCATTAAAATGGCAATACTCCCCAAAGCATTGTACAGATTTAATGTGATCTTCTAAAGATACCCATGACAGTTTTCAAAGAAGTGGATCAGGAACTTTTAAAATTCATCTGGAACAATAAACTATCTAAAATATCTAAAGCAATCATCAGGAAAAAGAATATGGGAGGAATTACTTTCCCCAACTTTCAACTGTACTACAAAGCAATAGTTATGAAAACAGCATGGTATTGGAATAAAGAAAGGACCTCAGAACACTGGAATTGAATACTCAGAGAATGTTCCCCAGACATACAATCACCTAATTTTTGATAAAGGAGCAAGAAATCCTAAATGGAGCAAAGAAAGCCTCTTCAACTAGTGGTGTTGGCACAACTGGCTAGCCACTTGCAAAAAATTGAACTTAGACTCCCACCTAACATCATGTATGAAGGTTAAATCGAAATGGATGAAAGACCACGATATCAGACCTGAAACCATACAATAAATAGAACAACATGGGGGCCGGGCGGTGGTGCTAAAGGTAAGGTGCCTGCCTTGCCTGTGCTAGCCTTGGACGGACCGCGGTTCGATCCCCCGGTGTCCCATATGGTCCCCCAAGCCAGGAGCAACTTCTGAGCACATAGCCAGGAGTAACCCCTGAGCGTTACCGGGTGTGGCCCAAAAACCAAAAAAAAAAAAAAAATAGAACAACATGAAGGTAAAACACTCCAGGACATTGAGACTACAGGCATATTTAAGGAGGAAACTGCACTCTCCAAGCAAATGAAAGCAGAGATTAACAGATGGGAATATATTAAACTGAGAAGCTTCTGCACCTCAAAAGAAATAGCGCCCAGGATACAAGAGCCCCTCACTGAGTGGGAGAAACTATTCACCCAATACCCATCAGACAAGGAGCTAATCTCCAAAATATACCAGGCACTGACAGAAATTTACAAGAAAAAAATCATCTAATCCCATCAAAAAATGGGGAGAAGAAGTGGCAGACACTTTGACAAAGAAGAAATACAAATGGACAAAAGACACATGAAAAAATGCTCCACATCACTAATCATCAGGGAGATGCAAATCAAAACAACTATGAGGTACCAACTCACACCCTAGTGATTGGCACACATAACAAAGAATGAGAACAAGCAGTGTTGGCATGGATGTGGAGAGAAAGGAACTCTTATCCACTGCTGGTGGGAATGCCTTCTAGTTCAACCTTTATGGAAAGCGATATGGAGATTCCTCCAAAAACTGGAAATTGAGCTCCCATATGATCCAGCTATACCACTCCTAGGAATATACCCTAGGAACACAAAAATACAATATAAAAAAATCCCTTCCTTACTCCTATATTCATTGCAGCACTATTTACCATAGCAAGACTCTGGAAACAGACAAGATACCCTTCAACAGATGAATGGCTAAAGAAACTGTGGTACATAAACACAATAAAATATTATGCAACTGTCAGGAGAGATGAAGTCATTAATTTTTCCTATACATTGATGTACATGGAATCTATCATGCTGAGTGAAATAAGTCAGAGAGAGTGAGAGAAATATGCAGAATGGTCTCACTCATCTATGGGTTTTAATAAAATTGAAAGACATTCTTACAATAATGACTTTCAGACACAAAAGAGAAAAGAGCTGGAAGTTACAGCTCACCTCATGAAGCTCACCACAAACAGGGATAAGTTTAGTTAGAGAAATAACTAAGTTTTGAACTATCCTAATATTGAGAATGTATGAGGGAAATAGAAAGTCTGTCTAGAAAACAGGCGGGGGTTGGGTGGGAGGAGGGAGATTTGGGACATTGGTGATGGGAATGTCGCACTGCTGATGGGTGGTGTTCTTTACATGACTGAAACCCAAACACAATCATGTATGTAATGAAGTTGTTTAAATAAAAAATTGTGAAAGCCTTCATGAGACTTTGGCTGGAACAACCAGTCTGTGAGACCAAAGTATATTTATAATACACGGGTCCACAGCTGGTTAAATATATTTACTTAACTTTTTTTATCAGAAAATAAAACAACTTTTTTCAAAAATTCTTTTTGGTTAATAAAAATAAAAGCCGTAGCAGCGATCAAATAGTTTTCAATGAAAGCTCTATGTGACGGTGAAGTGCATTAAGTTGATTGCTCATACTATATGGTATGTCTACTCAACAAAAGAGGGCATAACCCTGCAGATACTAAGTACTTAGTATATGCGCTCCTTCCCTGCACTAGGCTTCAGCTCCAGGCAACATTCCCCCAAAACAATCAGAGCCATTTCATTCTATGTTTTGGGTGTGTGGGAAAGTATATCTTAAGGTAAGAAAAATACGGAAATTGTCTTTCAGTTATTGGCTCTTTTAACAAGTACAAAACACAGATCTGCATTTTAAATTGTATATTAATCATCCCTTTTTATCAGTCAAAGAGGTGAGAGACCACAAAAATATAGTCAGTTAGATCCAAAATTGTAGAACTGTGGGAAAAATAAGGATGTATAAATGACTAAACACATCAGAAAACAAATTATCTCCAGTATAGTAATATTTTGTTCATTAATATTTTATCTTGATTTTATCTTAAATTGAATTGCTTTCTAAATTAAAATTTTTCAGTATAATAATTATTCTTTTGTCAGATGTTTTGTATTTGAACGTAACAGAAACCAATTTTCAAGGTATTTTAAGAAAAAACTTTACACAAACTAAGCCTGCCCAGTGGGGCCCGACTGTGAAAAATTGTGAGAGCTGCCTGTGTGTGTCTGTCTAGTATACTATTGCGTGAACCTCTTGAGTGTGGGCCAAAAAGAGGCTCTGCTTTGCTATGCGGCTCTGTGCCCTTTCTAAGAAAAGAAAACCATCGCAACAAGAAGAAAAAATCACACAAAGAAATGTGCTAGATCACTGAAGCCCAGCATTTCTCTCCAGACTGTCTTCTCTGCTGCATGCTCGGGCCTAAGGTTTGATCCTGTGTGAGGCTTCATCCATGGAAGACTCCCCTCCCTTAGAGGCAAGTCGACCCATCCAGAAAGGGTGGAGCCAGAGGAGTTTACTTCCTGCATCATTTAGCAAATGAATTCCACCACAATACTTAGAAAAACCCACAATACAAGTGTGACAATGGGGAAACAACATAGGCGAGCAGCAGACATAAAGAATAAAGATGACAATTTTGATGACCAGATAATGACCAACCAACTAATCAAACTCTCAGCTAAGGACTTTAGACTAGCAATATGGAAGATACTCAATAAACTCAAATAAACCATGGGTCGAGTTGAACAAAACACTAATAAGAACCAAGAAAATATGAAGATGGAAATCACATAACTCCAAGCTGAAATAACATGTCAACTAACAGGCCTGAAAAACTCAGTAAAAGAAGTGAATGACATAATGGATAAGCTCTAGAACAGGGTATCAGAAGCTGAGAATAGACTTGGTGCTGTGGAGGATGAGATAAATAATAATACCATACAGCAAGAGAGATTGAAAAAAAAACTTAAAGCAAATGAAAAGACAATGGAAAAATTAGTCAAAAAATGGGAACAGATGAAAAAAGAAGTCTATGATAAGCTCAACAGAAACAACTTAAGAATCAATGGAGTCCCAGAGATCCAGGAAGAAAATTTCCAGGAAGAATCAATGGTCAAGAACATCATTAAAGAGAAACTTCCAGAGCTAAAGAATATATGTTATCAGAACCTGCATGCTCGAAGAGTACCAACCAAAAGAGACCCCAGAAAAAATACCACAAGACACATCCTAGTCACAATGACGAATCCCACAGATAGAGACAGAATTCTGAAAAGAGCAAGATCAAAAGGGGAAATTAAATTCAAGGGAGCATCCTTGAGATCTACAGCAGACCTGTCACCAGAAACACTCAAGGCCAGAAAGCAGTGGTGGGATATTGCGACAAGACTGAATGAAATGAATGCTTCACCTAGAATACTGTACCCATCAAAACTCTCTTTCCGATTTGACGAAAGAGTACATGGTTTCACAGACGAAAAACAGCTCAGAAACTTTACAGACTCAAAACCAGTCTTAAGAGAAAAAACTGAAAGACCTAATTTAAGACAAGACTAACCAAAAGACACACCAAATTTCGATATAAAGATGGCATTAAATCCCAGGACAATTCTTTCTCTCAACGTCAATGGACTAAATGCACCAGTTAAGTGACACAGAGTGGCTAAATGGATCAAAAAAATCAATCCAACCTTCTGCTGCCTACAAGAAACACACCTGAAGAGTCAGAACAAACATAGACTCAAAATAAAAGGCTGGAGAAAAATTATCCAAGCAAAGAACACCCATAAAAAAGCTGGAGTGTCCATACTAATATCAGATAATGCAAACTTTATACTCAGGAAGGTTGTAAGGGACAAAGATGGACATTTTTTATTAATCAAAGGGTATTTAGAGCAGAAAGAAATAACTCTCCTAAACATATATGAACAAATGAGGGGCCAGCAAAATATTTAATACAAATGTTGACAAATCTGAAAAATAATATCAATAACAACACAATAATTGTGGGGGACCTCAACACGGTTTAGTCAACACTGGAGAGGTCAACCAGACTGAAACCCAACAAGAATATACTAGACCTGAGGAGAGAAATGGAAGAAAGAGGCCTAGTGGATATATATAGGACACTCCATCCCCAGAAACCTGGATACCCATTCTTCTCCAATGTACAGGGAACATTCTCCAGGATAGACTACATGCTGGCACATAAAACATACCTCCATAATATCAAGAGGATAGAAATTTTCAGACTACCTTCACTGACCACAAGGCTCTGAAATTATTCGAAAGGGACACAGAAGAAAAACTTTAACACCTGGAAGTTAAACAGCCTCATACTGAATAACCAGTGAGTCCGAGATGACATCATGGAGGAAATCAAAACGTTCCTGGAAACAAATGGCAATAAAGACACAAACTATCAGAACTTATGGGACACAGCAAAAGCAGTACTGAGAGGAAAATATATAGCTTTGCAAGCACACATCAGGAAGGAAGAAGGAGCTTACCTGAGTAGCTTAATGACACAGCTAATAGAACTAGAAAGGGCTCAACAAAAGGACCCAAAAAATAGGGAGACAGAAGGAAATAACAAAGCTGAGAGCAGAAATCAACAAAGTAGAAACCAAAAAAAACAATACGAAACATCAACGAAAGCTGGTTTGTTCTTTAAAAAAATAAACAAGATTGATAGACCACTGGCAAAACTAACAAAGAAAGAGAGAGAGAGAAACTTGATAACTCATATTAGGAATGAAAAAGGAGAGATCACTACTGATATGGCAGAGATTCAAAGGGTAATCAGAAACTACTTTGAGAAACTCTACACCACTAAAAATGAGAACCTGGAAGAAATGGATAAATTCTTGGACTCTTATAATCTTTCACGGTTGAAGGAAGAGGATGTAGCATATCTAAACACCCCCATCACCATTGATGAAATAAAAATGGTAATCAAAAGTCTGCCCAAAAACAAAAGCCCAGGCCCAGATGGATTCACTAATGAATTCTATCAAACTTTCCAAAAGGAACTACTACCAATCCTGGCAAGAATCTTTCATGAAATTGAACAAGAAGAAACCCTTCCAAATAGCTTTTATGAAGCCAACATCACCTTGATACCTAAACCAGACAGAGATGCTATGAAAAAAGAAAATTACAGACCAATATCGCTGATGAATACAGATGCAAATATCCTCAATAAAATCCTGGCAAATAGGATTCAATGCCTCTTTAAGAAGATCATCCATTGGCCGGGAAGGTGGCGCTAAAGGTAAGGTGTCTGCCTTACAAGCGCTAGCCAAGGAACGAACCGCGGTTCGATCCCCCGGCGTCCCATATGGTCCCCACAAGCCAGGGGCGATTTCTGAGCACATAGCCAGAAGTAGCCCCTGAGCGTCAAACAGCTGTGGCCCAAAAACCAAAAAAAAAAAAAAAAAAAAAAAAAGAAGATCATCCACAATGATAAATTAGGTTTCATCCCAGGAATGCAAGGATGGTTTAACATCTGTAAATCTATCAACATAATACACAACAACAACAAGAAAAATAAAAACCACATGATCATATAAGTAGATGCAGAGAAAGCTTTAGATAAGGTCCAATACCCATACTTGATCAAAACTCTCAGCAGGATGGGAATGGAAGGAACCTTTCTCAGTATAGGTAAGGCCATCTACCACAAGGCAGTGGCAAATATTAACCTCAATGGAGAAAAACTAAAATCCTTCCCTCTAAATTCTGGCTCAAGACAAGGTTGTCCTCTCTCACCACTCCTATTCAACATAGCACTGGAAGTACTCACTATAACGATTAGACAAGAAAAATTTATCAAGGGAATCCAGATAGGAAAGCAAGAAGTCAAGCTCTCACTGTTTGTAGATGACATGATTCTCTACTTAGAAAACCCTAAAGACTCTACCAAAAAGTTTCTAGAAACAATAAGTCATATAGCAAGGTGGCAGGCTACAAAATTAACACACAAAAATCAATGGCCTTTCTATACACCAATAGTAATAAGGAAGAAATGAACATTAAGAAAACAACCCCATTCACAATAGTGCCACACAAATTCAAATAACTTGGAATCAACTTGACTAAAAATGTGAAGGATCTATACAAAGAAAACTATAAAACTCTACTCCAAGAAATAAGAGAGGACACGTGGAAATGGAAACATATTATCTGCTCATATATTGGCAGGATTAACATCTTCAAAATGGCAATACTCCCCAAGGCATTATACAGATTTAATGCGATCCCTTTAAAGATACCCATGAAATTCTTCAAAGAAGTGGATCAGGCAGTTTTGAAATTTGTTTGGAACAATAAACATCCTCTAATAGCTAAAGCAATCCTTGGAAAAAATAATATGGGAGGAATTACTTTCCTCAACTTTAAACTTTACTACAAAGCAATAATTATCAAAATAGCATGGTATTGGAATATGGACAGGCCCTCAGATCATTGGAATAGGCTTGAAAACTCAGAAAATATTACCCAGACATACAATCACCTAATTTTTGATAAAGGAGCAGGAAATCCTAAATGGAGCAGGGAAAGTCTCTTCAATAAGTGGTGTTGACACAACTGGCTAGCATTTGCAAAAAATTGAACTTAGACCCCCAGCTAACATCATGTACGAAGGTAAAATCCAAATGGATTAAAGACCTCGATATCAGACCCAAACCATAAGGTTTATAGAACAACACATAGGCAAAACACTCCAGGACATTGAGACTACAGGCATATTCAAGGAGGAAACTGCACTCTCCAAGCAAGTGAAAGCAGAGATTAACAGATGGGAATATATTAAGCTAAAAAGCTTCTGCACCTCAAAGGAAATGGTGCCCAGGATACAAGAGCCACCCACTGAGTCAAGAAACTATTCACCCATTACCCATCAGATAAGGGGCTAACCTCCAAAATATACAAGGCACTGACAGAACTTTTCAAGAAAAAAACATCTAATCCCATCCAAAAAATGGGGAAAAGAAATGAACAGACACTTTGACAAAGAAGAAATACAAATGGCAAAAAGACACATGAAAAAATGCTCCACATCACTAATCCTCAGGAAGTTGCTAATCAAAACAACGATGAGATACCACCTCAGAGATACACACCACAGAGAATGGCACACATCACATAGAATGAGAACAAGCAGTGTTGGTGTGGATGTGGAGAGAAAGGAACTCTTATCCACTGCTGGTGGGAATGCCTTCTAGTTCAACCTTTATGGAAAGTGATATGGAGATTCCTTCAAAAATTGGAAATCGAGCTCCTATACAATCCAGCTATACCACTCCTAGGAATATACCTTATGAACACAAAAATACAATACAAAACCCTTCCTTACTCCTATATGCATTGCAGCACTATTTACCATAGCAAGACTCTGGAAACAACCAAGATGCCCTTCAACAGACGAATGGCTAAAGAAACTGTGGTACATATACACAATGGAATATTATGCAGCTGTCAGGAGAGATGAAGTCATGAAATTTTCCTATACATGGATGTACACGGAATCTATTATGCTGAGTGAAATAAGTCAGAGAGAGAGAGAAAAACGCAGAATGGTCTCTTTCATCTATGGGTTTTAAGAAAAATGAAAGACATTCTTGCAATAATAATTTTCAGACACAAAAGAGAAAAGAGCTGGAAGTTACAGCTCACCTCAGGAAGCTCACCACAAAGAGTGATGAGTTTAGTTAGAGAAATAACTACATTTTGAACTGTCCTAATAATGAGAATGTATGAGGGAAATGAAAAGCCTGTCTAGAGTACAGGCGGGGGTCGGGTGGGGAGGAGGGAGATTTGGGACATTGGTGATGGGAATGTTGCACTGGTGATGGGTGGTGTTTTTTACATGACTGAAACCCAAACACAGTCATGTATGTAATCAAGGTGTTTAAATAAAGTATAAAAAAAGAAAAATCTTTAAAGATTGAAAATAGAATTTTCTATATAAACATGAGATTGCTTCATAATATGAAAGATTGATTCTAGAACTCTGAAAGAGATAGCAATTAGAAATGGTAAATATGGCTTTGCTTGTCTGTCTTTACTGAATACCTGAAGCTCTCCTCAGAGGCCTAGGGAGAGCACCCAAAAAAACTGTCACCTAGAGGCAGCAGAAGAGTGTGACCAAGAAGTGACGTACTCTTTCTAACACGCAGAAAAAAATCACACTACAAGCATGACAATGGGGAAACCTCGAAGGCAAACACCATCCACAGAGAATGAAGATGATAGCTCGGAAGACCTAAAAAAATTCCAACCATCTGATTAACTTCTTGGATAAATAGTTTAGAATAGAAATATGGAAGATGTTTGTAGAACTCAAAGTAAGCATAAGTCGATCTGAAAAGAACACAAGACAGAAATTAGAAAACTCCAAACTGAAATAACAGTTCTGAAAAACACAGTAGCTCAACTGAAAAACTCAGTGGATAGCCTCTCCAGCAGGGTAACAGCAGCTGAGGACAGAATCAGCGTTCTGGATGATGAGATGCAGAAAAACTCAATACAGCAGCAGAAATTGGAAAAGAACCTTAAGACAAATGATTAGGCCATGGAAAAAGAACTCAAGAAATGTGAACAAATGAAAATAAAATCTTTGATAAACTCAACAGAAACACCATAAGAATCATTGGAGTTGCTGAGGCCCAGGTAGGAGATCTCCAGGAACAATTAACTGTCAAAAACATCATCAAATAGATACTTCCAGAGTTAAAGACTACATGCAATCAAATCCTGCATGCCCGAAGAGTGGCAAAGAAAAGAGACCCAAAGAAAAACAGCCCATTGTAACATCCTTGTTACAATGACAAATCCCACAGAAAGACATAGAATACTGAAATCAGCAAGATCAAAAAGGAAAATTATATTCAACGGAGCATCCCTAAGACTTACAACAGACATGTCACAAGAAACTCTCAAGGCCAGAAGACAGCGGTGGGATATTGTGACAAGACTGAATAAAATGGATGCCTCACCAAGAATACTGCACCAAGCCCGACTCACGTTCAGGTTTGAAGGAAGGATACATAGCTTCATGTATAAACAACAGCTCAGAAACTTCACAGATAAAAAACCAACCTTAATGGAAAAACTGACAGGTCTATTCTAAGACAAGAGAGACCAACAAATACAGCAAACTTATCTACAAAGATGACATTAAATCCTATCACAATCATCTCCCTCAATATCAGTGGACTAAATTCACCAATTAAAAGACACAGATTGGCAAAATGGGTCAAAAGGATGAATCCAACCTTCTGCTGCATACAAGAAACACACCTGAATAGTCAGAACAAAAATAGACTCAAAATCAAAGGCAGGAGGAAAATCATTCAATCAAACAACACCCTTAAAAAAGCTGGGGTGCCCATATTATTATCTGATGACGCCAACTTTATACTCAAAAAGTTGTAAGTGACAAAGATGGACACTATGTACTAATCACAGGATATGTGCAACAGGAAGAAATCAGACTATTAAACATATATGCACCCAATGAGAGACCAGCAAATTATCTAATACAATTACTGACACACCTGAAAGAAGACATCAGTAATAGCATAATAATTGTGGGAGACCTAAACACGGCCCTGTCAACAATTGATAGGTCAACCAGACTGAAACAACAACAACAAAAAAAAAAAACATAATAGCCCTGAAAAGGGTAATGGAAGAAAAAGGCCTAGTAGATTATATATATATATATAGGACACTCCAACCCAATAAACCTGGATACACATTCTTCTCCAATGTACATGGGTCATTCTCCAGGACAGACTAGATGTTTGCGACCCCGATGGGGGACCCCCGGCCCGAGGGGGTGTGGGAATGAGGGTCGCTAGTAATTCGTGGGTCTTTTCGAGCAGAGCCAGCCTAAAAGTAAAGCTTCAACAGATTAAAAAGAAAGAGGCTCAAGGCAACGCCATGCTGCTCAAAAGCATTTATTTCAGGGGGTGGCTAGCTTTTATACAGAAAGCAAAATACGGGGCGTATTTTGTCAATCATTCTTTGGGCAAAGTAGTATTCAAAACAAGGCAATGAACAATTTGTTTTTTCAGTACTTTTTCACTGGTTACTTCTTGTAGGTGTTTATCAGCATAAGCCAGGGTCAGGAAGCAGGGAGGGGTAAAGAAGGAGGAGGAACTTAGGAAAGCTCATGAGTCAACATTTCAAACATTATCTTAAAAGAACATCTTGTTTGCTTAAAGGGGCACCAAGTATGTAAACTATCACAAAAACTTTACTTAACAAGTATGAAAAGAGCTACTATAAAATGTCAGGGCACAAATGGTCAAAAGGGCTTATAAATCTTTATCCTATACAATAGTGAATTGTTCTATCTAGAGTAGCTTCCTCCTGGCTAAGTAGCAAGGCCCCGATGTATAATTTTAACTTTTAGTGATCAGCCATTTCCTTTGTCATCAGGGCATGAGTGCCTCTTGTCACGTGGGCAACAAGGTCAGGGGCTTCTGAGACACTATTTTGTTCTAGGTTCCATCAGCTCCCCACAGATGCTGACACATAAAACATACCTTCATAAAATCAAGAGGATAGAAATCTTGCATAATTCCTTTGCTGACCACAAGGCTCTGAAATTAGATGTGAACTACAAAGGAACACAGAAGAAAAACTTTAACAATTGGAAATTAATCAGCCTGCTACTGAGCAACCAGTGGGTCCGAGATGAAATCAAAGAGGAAATAAAAACGTTCCTGGAAACAAATGATAATGAAGACACACACTGCCAGAATCTATGGGACACAGAAAAAGTGGTCCTGAGAAAAATTTATAGCTTTACAAGCACATATCAGGAAGGAAGAAGGGGCATACCTGAATAACTTAATGACGCAACTCATAAAATTAGAAAATGACCAACGAAAGGAAACAAAATAGGGAGACAAAATGAAATAACAAAGTAGAAAGCAGAAATCATTGAAGTGGAAAGCCAAAAAATAATTCGAAAGGTCAACGAAGCAGAAGTTGGTTTTTTGAAAAAATAAACAAGATTGATAGATCATTGGCAAATCTCACAAAGAAAAGAGAGAGAAACCTGAAAACCCATATTAGAAATTAAAAGGTGGAGATCAAGACAGATATTGCAGAAATCCAAAGGGTAATCAGAGACTACTTTGAGAAACTTTATGCTACTAAACATGAGAACCTAGAAGAAATGGATAAATTCTTGGACACTTATAACATTCCACAGTTAAGTAAGGAGGATGTAGCATATCTAAACACCCCCACCACTATGGAGGAAATTGAAACTGTAATCTAACTTCTGCCTAAAAAGAAAAGCCCAGGCCCAGATGGATTTCCTAATAAATTCTTTCAAATCTTTCAAGAGGAGCTACTACCAATCCTAGCCAGTTCTTCCATGAAATTGAAAAAACGGGAACATTCCCAAACAGCTTTTATGAAGCCAACATCACCTAGATGCCAAAACCAGACAGAGATGCCGCCAAAAAAGAAAATTATAGAACAATATCCCTGATGAATGCTGATGCAAAGATCGTCAACAAAATCCTGACAAATAGAATCCAATGCATCATCAAGAAGACCATACACTTGGTGGGTATTCCCCTGACTCAATGTTAATATGTACCTAAAATACTGATGTGAAAGATATGTAAGCCACTATGATCTAAGTAAAAATTAAAAAAAAAAGACCATACACTACGACCAAGTAGGTTTTATCCCAAGAATGCAAGGATGGTTTAACATCCGTAAATCTATCAACATAATACACAACATCAACAAGAAGTAAAATAAAAATCACATGATCATATCAATAGACGCAAAGAAAGCATTTGATAATGTCCAACACCCATTCTTGATCAAAACTCTCAGCAAGATGGGAATGAAAGAAACATTTCTGAATATAGTTAAAGCCATCTATCACAAGCCAATGGTAAATATTATCCTCAATTGAGAAAAACTAAAACTCTTTCCTCTAAATTCTGGTATAAGACAAGGCTGTTGGCTCTCACCACTCCTCTTCAACATAGTAATGGAAGTACTTGCTATAGCAAACAGGCAAGTAAAAGATATCAAGAGAATCCAGATATGAAAGGAAGAAGTCAAGCTCTCACTGTTTGCAGATAACATGATACTCTACTTAGAAAACCCTAAAGACTCTACTAAAAAGCTTATAGAATCAATAGACTCATACAGCAAGGTGGCAGGCTACAAAATCAACCTACAGAAATCAATGGCCTTTTTATACACCAATAATGATAGGGAAGAGATGGACATCAAGAAGGCAATTCCATTCACATTAGTGCCACACAAACTCAAATATCTTCGAGTCAACTTGATCAAAGATGTGAAGGACCTATACAAAGAATACTATAAAGCCCTGCTCCAAGAAATAAGAGAAGACACATGGAAATGGAAACACATACCCTGATCATAGATTGGCAGGATTAACATCATTAAATGGCAATACTCCCCAAAGAATTATACAGATTTAATGCGATCTTTCTAAAGATACCCATGACATTCTTCAAAGAAGTGTATCAAACACTTATGAAGTTCATCTGGAACAATAAACACCCTCAAATAGCTAAAGCACTTCTAGGGAAAAGGAAAATGGGAGGCATTACTTTCCCCAAATTCAAACTGTACTACAAAGCAATAGTTATCAAAACAGCATGGTATTTGAATAAAGACAGAGCCTCAGATCAGTGGAATAGGCTTGAGTTCTCAGACAATGTTCCCCAGACATACAATCACCTAATTTTTGACAAAGAAGCAAGAAATCCTAAGTGGAGCAGGGAAAATCTCTTCAAAGAGTGATGCTGGAAGAACTAGTTAGCCACTTGCAGAAAAGCGAACATAGACCCCCAGTTAACATCATGTACGAATGTAAAATTCAAATGGATTAAAGACCTTGATATGAGGCCTGTTACCATAAGGTATATAGAACAACACGTCGGTAAAACACTCCATGACATTGAGACTAAAGGCATCTTCAAGGAGGAAACTGCACTTTCCAAACAAGTGGAAGCAGAGATAAACAGATCAGAATACATTAAGCTGAGAAGCTTCTGCACCTCAAAAGAATAGTGCCCAGGTTACAAGAACCACCAACCGTGTTGGATGAAATTGTTCATCCAATACCCATAAGATAAGGGGCTAATATCCAAAATATACAGGCACTGACAGAACTTTACAAGAAGAAAACATCTAATCTCATCAAAAAATGGGGAGAAGAAATGAATTGGCACACATCACAAAGAATGAGAACAATCAGTGCTGGTGGGAATGTGGAGAGAAAGGAACTCTTAACCACTGCTTGTGGGAATGCCATATAGTCCAACCTCTATGAAAAGCTATACAGAGATTCCTCCAAAAACTGGAAATTGAGCTCCCATTCGATCCAGCTATTCCACTCCTAGGGATATACCCTAGGAACACAAGAATACAATACAAATACCCCTTCCTCACACCTATTATTATTCATAATAGCCAGGCTCTAGAAACAATCAAGATGCCCTTCAACAGATGAATGGCTAAAGAAACTGTGGTACATATACACAATAGAATATTATCCAGCCGTCAGGAGAGATGAAGTCATGAAATTTTCCTATACATGGATGTACATGTAATCTATCATGCTGAATGAAATAAGTCAGAGGGAGAGAGAGAAAGAGACACAGAATAGTCTCACTCATCTATGGGTTTTAAGAAAAATAAAAGTCATTTTTGCAACAAACCTCAGAGACAATGGGAGGAGGGTTGGAACTTCCAGCTCACTTCATGAAGCTCACCACAAAGAGTGGGGAGTGCAGTCATAGAAATAACTACACTGAGAACTACCATAATTATGTGAATGAATGAGGGAACTGGAAAGCCTGTCTAGAGTACAGGTAGGGGTGGTGTGGGGTGGTGGGAGATTTAAGACATTGGTGGTGGGAATGTTGCACTGGTGAAGGGGGGTGTTCTTTACATGGCTGACCTAATCACAATCATATTTGTAATCAAGATGTTTAAATAAAGATAAAAAAGAAATACATTATAAAGAGATTCATAAAAAAAGAAATGATAATATTTTGTGTTCTCACAGTTTTCTGAAGCCTTTTTCTATATGACTCTAGATTAATGTCAAATCCATCTGCTTTACAGAATGTGATTAACTCAGAATATTCAAGGTTAATCTCTGATATGTTTATAAAAATTAGATCCACTAAAAATACCTTTGGAGAAGAATCTTACCAGTATCATTTGAGCCAAATAATTTTTGCATTGAATAACTAACCATAAAAATAGTTATTTTATAAATTTTAATATAAATATTCTTTTAAAATTTTGTTTCATTGAGGAATTTAATGGCTCACTAGTTGGTGAAATACCCAATACATGTCCACTCCAAAACCAGTCATTGAAGTTGGAGACAGATGAATGAGGATTAAGTGCCTGTCCCAGCCCTGCCAGGACTGATCACTGATCATAATGTCAGGAGTTAGTCTTAAACACATCAAATTGTGTTTCAAAAACCAAAAATAACAATAAAAACATCCTTGTAATTAAACTATTTAGGATCAGAGAGTGTGCAGAGAGGAGAACACTTTTCTTGCAACCTGGGTTTTACCTCTGGCGCTATGTATGATCCCCAGAGCAAATGGTCTCCCTGAGCACACAGCCAAGATTAAGCCTTGAGCAGCACTGGAATAAGCTCCAAAACAAAGAAAACAAAATAGACTATTTAAAAGCAAATAACTCTTTGTTCATGCCCCTTAATAATTAATATTCTTAAAATGATTTACAAATAAGTTATAGTTCTATAATTCTACATTTGAGCTATCTGAGAATTAAGCATTTTATTTTTATATCATCACTTTTATTTAATATAATATTTAAAGTTCTATTTATGGAAATTAGGTAGAAAAATAAATAAAAGGGATTCAAATTGGGAAATAAGTTAAATTGTATTTATTAAGACATAAAAATATGTATAGAAAGTCTATCTCCAAAGAAGACATTTAGATGGGTAGCAGGCAAATGAAAAACATGCTTATCAAATTTTATTATCAGGTAAATGTACATAAATAAGAAAAATACCATTAAACACCAGTGAAAGTACTCTTTATATAAAATAGCAGAAAGTGTCTTTAGAAAATGTTAAGTGAGAATTAAAACTGATTCAGCTTCTATAGAAAAGAAAATATATATTTCTCAAAAAATTAAAATATTATCATTATCATGGTATGATTTGGCAAGTCCATTCCAAGTTATCTATTTAAACAAGTTCTAAAAATGTTATTTCAAGAAGATATACGCACACCTATGTCCATTATAATACTTTTTACAATAGTCTACACCTAAAAGCAATTAATGTTCAACATCTGGTGAGAAAAGATGTTGTAGTATTCGTACAAAATGAAATATTTTTAAATTATGAAAAATGATAAAATTTTGTATTTTACTACAGAATGGATGAAACTAGAGAAGTCATGTTTAGTGAAGTAAGTCAGAAACAAGAACAAATGTTAAATAATCTCACTAGTGAGATAAATGTGTAAAAGCTAAGAAAAGGAATGGTCTTTATTCAATGAAAACAAATCCTAGGATTCTAACAGCAAAACTGATGTAACCAAGAAAGGGTGAGAATGGAGGATATGGGAAGGATTTTACAGAGTAGTAAAAGACATTGAATCTTGGGTGGTAGGATGATATGGCAACACTGTACCTACCCCTAAAATATATATTTACATTTTTGTAAACCAATGTTACTTCAATTAAATATTAAAAATCAAAGTATAATAATTAAAATTCTATAAAAAAAGAAAACACAATTTATGCAGATCTCCATGTGTAGCCAAGTAAAGAGAAAAGCTGGAAATCTCGAAGACTTATTCTAGTACAAGTAAAAGAGTTACTCCTCTTTCTACTGTGGCCTCTAACCCTGAAATGGCAAAAGATATTATATCAGATAGAAGTTAGGAAGCATAATTGGGGATGGTGGTATCATCCCAGTGAAATGTTCTTGAAAGAAAATATCTGAGTGCTTTTTACCCTTAGAAAGAAAAAAAAAAGTGTGGAGGATAGAGAAAAAGGGGACAGGTAAAGAAGTAAAAGCAAAAATGAGAAGTCAAAATGTGTGGTTCTAAAAAATAAATGAGTGGTTCTGCCCATGCCCATGTACACCAATAAGAACTTAACCTATCAAATGTGATTGAGAATATCATAAAGCACCTCTGAATCAATAGCAAGATGTTGTCCTGCATAGCTGTCACTCCTCAATATTTGAATAATACAACTGGCACACTAAAATAAACTGATTTTTAGTAGTAATGGGGAAAATAGTTATTATATTTTTCTTTTGTGAGCTACTTTGTATATTAATAAATATTTCTTTTGTTATCTAAATGTTTTCATAAGCAAGGATCCCGTAAGATAGTGCAAAAGGATAGAACTGAGGAGGCCTAGGCACAATCTCTAGCACTGCAGAAGCACTGCTCCATGTGGCCCCAAAACAATAAAAGTTTTCAGAGGCAAAAGTCTTCATCTTTAAAATACTTTTAAAACTCCTTTGTGACTCTAACTGACTACTGCTTAGAGTATCTTCAACTTTAACACATAACTCACCTTTGCATATTTTTCTAGAAAGTATTTACTTTCATTCCAAACTAAAATTGTATTAAGTTCACATCAGAGGACTGGGAGAACACAGCAGACATAAATAAATTAACATCAATTAATAAAGCATTAGGTGGGCTGTGTAATAGGGCAGAAGTATCAGTATGTTTTCAGGGAATTTAATATGAGAATGGTTTTGGAAAACATGTGAACAGCTAAGTATTGGCTTCTTACGAGCAAACCAAGGGCAATAATTCTTCTATTCAGACTTCAGTGGCCCATGTGGATCAAATTTGCATTGTCTTTGAAATATTGCTGCTGAAGCTTTCTTTTTCACATGAACATGTCTATTAATTGTGTACTCTTGACTAAAATATTTCTCCTTTAAAAAAAGTGATAAGATAAGTATTTGGTTAATTGGAAGATATTGATGAGAATGTATTTATAATACATCAAAGGATTCTTCCACAAATATCTTTCAACAGAAATTGATACCTTGTGGCTGTTTGGTTATATTAAGTTGTTAGAGTCTAGTTTCAAATAAAAGTTTATTTCCAATGGCAGTAATTTTCTGATTTTATTATAATAGAGAAATGTCTATGGTAAAACAAAACAGATTTCCATGATGTGGTAGGTCAAGCAGTAAAAAGTAGCACATATTTCACCAGCATCTACAACTTTCTTTTAGATCATAAAATATGTCATATCATCTTACCCAGTTCTTCTCTGTAGGCAAGATTTTGAATAGTGTCTTTGAGCCTGAAGGGAAAAAAATCTTATTTTTTTCAAAGTGTTAAATTCACTGTTTTGAGGGGGAAAGTAATGAACATGTTTTGATTTACTATCAACATTTGTGTAACTCAGGCAGATAGTCTATTACAAATTCCAAAGCATTCTTACTTATAAAATATCCTGGTTTTAAAGTATTTATTTTCACAGAGGAGTAGTTAGTGTGTTTTCTAAATATCATTAAGCAGCACCATTTTTATGTAATTCGAGGTTTATTACTGTATTTTGGGGAGCAATAGCTTGAGAAAAGGAAAAACCAAAACGAAGATAAAAAGCCCATGCTCTGAACTCATCTTCAAAGAAAAAATGGAAAAAAGATAAGCAAAGATGCTGATAGAGGCCTTCCTTTTGCTAAGAAAAAGTGAAACAAAACTATTGTTTAGAAATAAGTTCAGGAGCCTTCCATCCCAGTGAATACAAACTTAGAGTCAACAAGAACATTTTAAAGCCAATGACTTTAATGACTATGTAAGGAGATATTGAGAGATTTTACCAAAAAGTTATTATCAATTGCCTCATTATTTAATTTATTGCTAATATTTCAGAACTTCAGATATTTCTACACATTTCTATACAAATCAGTCTAGAAATTCTAATTACCTTAGCATTAAGACTTATATCTAAATAAAAATTGATAGAATTATTTAGGGAAGATTGTACTAATGTGGTCAGTAATATGGATAATATTTATGCATAACAAAAATTTCTTTTCATATTTGTTTTTTGGTCTTTATTTTAGCTTATAAAAATGAATGGTCAGTTCAATTTTTTAATAATTCTTATTATGACCAAAGTGAATTACAAAACTTTCATAGTAATATTTTAGGTACATAGTGACATTGAATCAGGGGCATTCCCACCACCAGTGTTGTTTTCCCTCTACCCCTGTTCTCAGCTTGCATCCCATATCCTCCTCCTGTGCCCCAGAGCTGCTAATATAAGTGGTCCCCTCTGTATCTAGCTTGTTGTAGATTGGGTATCAGTTCTATTGTCCTTGGCTTTGAATTTGGTGTTTAAGTCTGATCATTTCTTTATTTCTACTCAATGTTCATACAACTGCTTGGTCTTGGTACCATCCATTTTTTCCCTCAGTTTATGAGGCAGAACAAGATGATTCAAGTGGTTCTGTTTGAAGGGGGGGGGGCGCAAAAAAAGCAGAAATCAAACAAACAAAATACTGGGAGGAGTCCATCTAGTTATAAATATGGTTATGAATATCAATTTAAGAAAAGAGAGGTAAAAAGGAAGAAAAACATAATAAAGAGACAAGAATACAAAAACAAAACCAAAAGGATAAACAAGCAAAATAAAAAACAAAAACTACAAAGACAAAAAAAAATATCAAACAAAAAAAAAAAAAACAAAAAGCACCACAGCAATACAGACAACAACCAAATAATAACCATGAACCCCTCCCCCAATAATAATTGTTCTTTTTTTTTTTTTTTGCATAGGCACAGTACATATTGAAAAGAATAGAGAGGGAATTTCCTTGGCCTAAGAAATACAGGGGTTCTCTACCCTTGAAGCATACTATCATGGTGTAACTATAGGCTCCGTACATGCTATTTTTCAATCCCCAAGGTCTTATATTATGGTGCCAGGAAACTTGCCGCTCAGTTGTGGATGTTATTATCAGGCTTCTGTAACTAGAGATCTTGGTATTTGCAGCGTTCATAGGATGACGCCTAGGCCAATTCAATTTTAAAAGACTTTTGGGGACCAGAGTGATAGCGCAGCAGTAGGACATTTGCCTTGCATGCGTCTGACCTGTGTTTAATTCCCAGCATCTCATATGGTTCCTAGGGCATCCCAGGGGCGATTTCTGAGTGCTGAGCCTGTAGTAAACCCTGATCACCGCTGAGTGTGGACCAAAAATAAAAAAATCTTTTTTTTTAATTTTAAGTTTCCACATAAAATGTCAGTACTAAGAAATCTACCGAATGATACATAAATCAATTTTCTAATAAATAAATATAAGTATCGCAAAATAGTACTTCACTATTTTTAAGATTTGTATAGGAGCCCAAGCGGTAGCGCAGCAGTAGGCGTTTGCCTATCACATGGCTGATCCAGGACAGATCTCTGTTTGACCTCTGGCATCCCATGTAGTCCCCCAAGTCAGGAGCAATTTCTGAGCGCATAGCCAGGAGTAACCCTGAGCGTCACCGAACGTAGCCCAAAGACAAAACAAACAAAAAAGATTTGTATAGTTTAACAAAATAATTATTATATTTCACAGAATTTTTTGATTTCAGATAGAATGATTACTAATGTAAAATAAGCAAAAATGCATTTTTAAACAAGTGAGAAAAATAATACTGCTCTTTTGAAACAATAAATAATAAACTCCAAAGATAAGCAAGTATTCTATTATTCAACCTAACATCCTTTATTTGTTAAGGGCATGCCATATGTCAAGTCTCTCCTCTTGAGAAGTGCTGATATTTCTAGTCCCTGGGGGGAAATATATGTGGCATTGGTATATTGAGGAGTATATTTTGTATAAGTAAATTTAAAGGCTGAGAGCACCAAAAACTGAACAATATAATTACTATCTGAAGCAACTTAAATATTCAAAAGTTTAGAAGTTTTTATTTATTTTGTTACTTAAGGTCTCCAGTTCTATATTTGCTTTTTTCATAATCTTTCAATATGAGCATTTAAATGACCCTCTTCTATATGATCAAATTTAACATCTCTGAAGCCTTAAAATGTTTACCTTCAGGGCCAGAGCAGTGGCACAAGTGGTTAGGTGTCCACCTTGCACACGCTAGCCTAAAACAGACCACAGTTCGATCCCAAGAGCCCATATGATCCCCCAAGCCAGGTGTGATTTCTGAGAGCATAGCCAGGAGTAACCCCTGATCATCACTGGATATGTACCTTCAGGGCCAGAATGAAAGCACAGTGGGAGGGTATTTGCCATGTATGCAGCTGACCTGGGTTCAATTTTGGGCATCCCATATGGTTCCTCAAGCCTGCCAGGAATAACTTTTGAGCACAAAGCCAAAAGTAATCACTGGGTGCTTCTGGATGTGGCCCAAAACCCAAAAATAAATGTACTTTTTGGTTTTTCCTATGCAAGACCTTAAGTTGGAAATTGAGATAGTTAGCTCTTTCTGAGAAGTATTAAAGTTTAGTGATAGAATTATGCCCATAGGTAATTCCAAGTGATGTCAAAAATATTATACTTGAAACTGGAATTTTAATTGTCTTGCCTCTACTTTGTAAAATAATTGTCCTTTCAAACCATAAAGTAAGACTTTGGGATAAATTATTTCATATATATATATATATATATATATATATATATATTCATTTTTATTTAATGTTGTCAAGTCCTAGTTCAGTTTGTAAAGCATTTACGTGGTTTGAGAAAAAGGACACATGTTATTATTGGCAGCATTTCTACTGTTTCTTTGGGAGAAAAAAAGAAATAGAATTTAAACCAGGGCTTTATGAAAGTAACATCATACACTTGACTTAGTCTTCCTTATGTCTAATGATGTTATAGATATACTGTGGAAGATTAAAATTCTTTTGTTTGTATTTACTTGATAGTGAATCTTTAGAAATATTATAACTACCAATATATCCAAATTGGGGCTTTGGGGTTGTTTTTCTTACATCTGTATAAAAGTATAGGATTTGCAATACTGTTTTAAAATATAGAATTTGCAATAATGTTAATTATTCTTTTCATACAAATCCTGATAGCAAATCTACCACTCTTCTCTGAAATATTAATACATTAATAGTTTAATATCAGAATAAGAATAATAATTGAGCCTAATATAAATGAAGTATTCAGAGAACCCATTCAGATATCTATCTCTAGGTTTCCAGGTTTGTATATGTCAATATAGAAAGCACACATATATATCATTAATTAAGCATAAATATTGCATCTATACTCATTATTTTGAAGATTTATCTTCTTTTAGTATATAATTTTTCTCTTCTTAAAAACTATTATTTTTTTGGGTACATAATCTGACTGAAATAAATATATTGTCTATAAAACATGTGCAAACTTCTGTTTTTAGTAATCAACATGATTTTAAATAGGTTTAATCCTAAGTGAGAAGTACTAAAATTAAGTTTATCATATTCATTAATTTACCATTTAATTGCCCTTAGCCAATGAATAGCGTAAGTGATCTGTGCATGTAACCAATTATATGTAATTTTTCACTGATATATTTTGCATAATGTGAAACATCAAATGAATGTTTTGCATTAAATATGTCTGATTCTAAAATTGATCTATGAATCTCCACCCATAGTTTTACTTATGTAAATCTAAGTTCTTATTAGAGGCACTAATGTAATGCTAGTTTCTCCAAAAAGTTCCATGTTCAAATAATCTACCATTTTGAGATTCCTGCAATATTTTTCTCTATCATATCTTTTATAATTTTTAATCTATATAATAGAATTTGTGTTATCCAGTGTTGGGTTAACTGGTTTTCATCTTATTCAGGATATGCTTGTTGGACAGAAACACCTTTAGATGGAAGCGTATTTTGTCCTTGTCTCTTACCCTACCTGTTCTCCACCCCTGGGAGTGATCTTGTACTTTCAAATAAAGACCACGAGTCTCAAGGAAAAACCGCTTGATGTTTCAGTTTTTTCCACCACTGAACTATCTGCTTCTTGGTATCAAAAGGCTTGCATGTGGAAGTTCCTGAAATTGTTTTATCCCCTTAAAAATGTATGGGTTAGTTATGTATCAGCGTTTGCTTCCAGATCCACATCTCTTTAATCATGGGCTTGGGCCATGAACTTCTGCTACAATCTAGAACATATTTTGCCTCCATACTTATGATAGGAAAAATATCACCCTATTAGCATGCTTGAATCCATCAAAATGCCTGATAACTATTATTTGCAAGGAGTCACATATTTAGTCTTGATTCTAGAAACCCATGAAGTTTTTTTCAATTGCTATTTTTGTTTTGTCATGGGTTATCCCCAGAGATCCTGGCTATGAGCTCAGAAATCGCTCCAGGCTTGGGGGACCATATGGGACACTGGGGGATCGAACTTCCATCCGTCCTTAGGCTAGCACGGGCAAGGCAGACTCTTTACCGCTTGCACCACTGCTCTGGCCCCTCAATTGCTATTTATAATAACAATTCTAATAATACCTGATAACTCTAAAAATCTTGAGTTCTTTTATTTCTTTTCTTCTCCTCGCTATACTCTGGTGGAGGAAAAGAAACCCAAATATGAAAGGATGATAGACAGGAGCCTAGAGGTGCCAGGTGCATTGGTGATGTTAAGAAGGACAGACTAAATATCTAAGCCAGAGTCAACAACAATGAAATCATGGGACACAAGCTTCAACAACAAAAATTAAAAACAGCCCTGTTATGCTATCTGGCTGATTAGGGTGTAGTGGAGTGGAATGCACTCTGGGGAAATTGGTCCAGGAAGGTTGACACTGGTGGTGGGTCCTGAAACAGTGTATGTCTGAAACCTAACTATGAAGAACTTCGTTAATCACAATGGTTTCCATTAAAAAGTTAAAAATAATTAAGATTTTCTACTTTCTAAATATACCAAGACAATTCTCTCAATTTATGCAGACATGAAGAAAATGAAATGAGGATGTGTTAGAAAGTAGTAAAAAAGTCACCTGTAGTTATTTACATATTAGAAACAGCAAAGAAGTCATAGAAATGACTGAAAAAAGTACAAAAACTGCAGACATATTTACCTTGGGGAAGAATGTTCTGAAAAATAAATAGATTTCTCTTCCTCAAGAACAAAGCTCGCTATATAGTTTGCTAGTCAGAAAAACATGACAGAGATATATTGACAAGTCTGTCTGCAGGGAATATTTATGGCATACAAGAGACCACCCCAAAGACACATCTAAAGGTCAACCTCAAACATGTAAACTTCAAAGCAATGAAGTGGCATCTGGACTTCAGAAAACAGCACCTTAAATCCTGTGCCATTGCTTGTCCTGGGGCTTTTCAGTGTCTTTAGTAATCAAGTGAAATTCAATACACATATATTTATAAAAAGCACACACAACACACACAATATTTCCTGAAATGAAGTACACAAACTATGATTCTAGCAACCAGAAATTCATAAAAAAAAATATGATCACCAGTTTTCACCAGTCTTAAATTTTTGCTTTTATTATAAATAAG